>NC_054477.1:4631767-4677001 GCF_017639515.1 Carcharodon carcharias | reverse complement strand
CCCCCACCCCCCCTCCTCATCCCCCCCACCCCCCCTCCTCATCCCCCCACGCCCCCCTCCTCATCTTGTCCCCTGCCCCCCCTCCTCATCCCCCCACCCCCCTCTCCTCATCCCCCCACGCCCCCCTCCTCATCTTGTCCCCTGCCCTCCCTCCCACTGTCGTTTCCCCCTCCTTGGGTTCAGACTACAATGAGAGTTGGCCAGTAACACACTCCAGGCAACCTGGATCCAACCAGTGCCCAGTATGTGGGCCTCTACCTGGGGGTCAGTGCTGAATTGGGGAGCCGAGTACAGATGGAATCCAACACTTCTGAAAATGTTGATTTTCGTAAATTAATGTTTTGATTTGTAAAGCAGCGAGGGTTTAGAGATTTGCTTTCAGGGCTGGGCCTGGAGCAGGAGGAGCTGTGACAGGGCCAAAGGCAAGTGAGGATTCCCGGGCCTCAGATCGGGGCAAGCGAGCATTCCCGGCCTGTTCTGATCAGCTCTTCTCCGGAGTTTTAAAGACTTTTGGCCTCAAAAATTTGCAAACCCCCAGCATTCTCCTCGCGACCAGGAAATGGAATTTATGTGCCTTTTTTGTTGGAATGTACAGTTCACCAAGAGAACCCTACAGAATATTCCCCAGCAACACTACAACTATCCTAACAACCAGAAACAGTAAACTTTCACTGTAGCAACATTACAGCATCCTCCATGGCTATGGGTCTCTGCCCTTCTCACCGGTTGCTAACACTCAGTATTTTTGCAGTAACCCATGTGCCTGTGCTCCACTCTGTGTTTCTATTGCTGTAGTATTGCTGCTTGGTGCTTGGACTGCCCCACGGAGAACCCCTCAGTCAGAGGAACCCCTCCACTGGCTAACCAGTAACCATGGCTGGAATTGGTTAACCAGAGGGAGGCAGCCCAGGGTCAGGTAACCATGACGATTAAACTCCCCTTAAACTC
The DNA here is from genome assembly GCF_017639515.1 of Carcharodon carcharias. NCBI lineage: Eukaryota > Metazoa > Chordata > Chondrichthyes > Lamniformes > Lamnidae > Carcharodon > Carcharodon carcharias. The sequence goes on along the minus strand of NC_054477.1, from coordinate 4,676,053 downwards.
CCCCCCTGCCACCCACCGCCGCCCCCCCCCCCCTTTAAGTTTGTCTGTTTGAGTCCGAGGAGAACCCTCGGACCCCATAATGGACACTGAGGGGTTTATAGTTCTCAGTCAATGTCTCTCTCTCTCTCTCCCCCCAGCCCCCCCCCCCCCAAACCCACCCACCAGTGGAGCTGAGAGCTGGCACAGACCATGTGTCGTTCCCCCCAACCCCCACCCCCAGAAGTAGCACCGTGCAGATTGGGGAGAATTGGGAATGATTCCGTTCTCACAGCAGCCCCCCGTCCAAGAATCATCCCAAGATGGAATCGTGGTTTTGATCCGCGTGATTGGACAAGCAGTGATGGCCGATGTGTGTCATCACACTAGTGAGTACATCATGCCTGACACTAATGTTGAGCTTCACGCTCGTGTGCACAATTGTAATAATTAGTTAAACACGGGACGGTAAGGAAGTTAAGTTGTTGAGCGATGTTGATGAGGCTAATTGGAGGGGATGCAGGGTTAGGGTTGCAGTAAAGTGCTGCAGCCATTGGTGTGTGTTATGTTCAGGGGCTTACCAGAGCCCAACACTCCCGGACCCTCACAGAGATGACTGAATAGTGATAGTGTTTCAATCAGTTCCTGGAGTAGAGGACCTGGTGCCCACTGACCCTCCTGTGACCTGAGCTGTGAAATGATGACTCCTGTAAGATACATTGAAAAATAGTTCATTTTGTATGAAAGTCATGTCTTTATTTCTGACATCATGTTCCTGTATTTAATGTACAAACATTCATAGCCAGATTTATTTATTGTGGGGCTGTGTAGATGATTGTGGATATTTGTGTTGTACCAGCCTTATGAGCAGTGCACATTTACCTGAAGCTACAATCTGGTGACTATCTCGTTCACATCAGCTACTGAATTGGCATCACTGCTCTGAACTGATGCAGGCTTGCAGAAACCCTTAAATATTGCCAAGGTGGGGGAGTGAATTGTTCCATACTGACCCTTGGGCTCTCTGTGTTGGATAACAGATTCCTTGAGTAACGACGTTAATTCTCAGTACAGAATCGCATTGGAAAACTGTGGGGCTTAACCTGTTCTTATTGTGAATTAACAAATAAATTTCACTCAATGTCATCTCTCCTAGTGATTTATTGTGTCTGAATCTCGGCCTCTCTCTCTCTCCAACTTGCCTTTTTTTTCTCCCTGTCTCTTTTTTCCCTTTCCCTCTCTTCCCTTTGCTCTCTCCCTTCCCCTTTCCTCCACCTTGCAAACCCCCCCCACCCTACCTTGGGGATTCTTGGTTGGAATCTGCCTGGCCCTTCCCCGTTTTCTCTCTCTCTCCATTTTCTCTGCATTCAATTTTGAATGAAGTCCTTCCACAGGATGAGTTCATGTTTTTGCCATCACAGTACCTGTCTGAAATTTCACCGACAAATGAGTTTATCGGTTACGTATTCGCTGCATCTGAGTCAGTGTTTGACATTGTCATCTTTGTGAGATCAGTCGATACAGAGAATTGTTCATTGTGGAATTGTATTTTGAAGGATTGTGTTGATGGATGTTTGCTGGCCCAGCCTATGTCATATGAACATACAGATTAGGAGCAGGAGTAGGCCACTCGGCCCCTCGAGCCTGCTCCCCCATTCAATAAGATCATGGCTGATCTGAATGTAACCTCAACCTCACATTCCTGCTTCGCCCGATAACCTTTCACCCCCCCCCCCTTGTTAAGAATCTATCTGGCTCTGCCTTAAAAATATTCAAGGACTCTGCTTCCACCAACTTTTGAGGAAGAGAGTTCCAAAGACTCACAACCCTCGAGGGAAAAAATTTATCATCAGTCTTAAATAAGTGACCCCTTATTTTTAAACAGTGACCCCTGGTTCTAGATTCTCCCACAAGAGGAAACATCTTCTCCACATCCCCCCTGTCAAGACCCCTCAGGATATTAAAAGTTTCAATCAAGTCACCTCTTACTCTTCTAAACTCCAGTGGATACAAGCCTAACCTGTCCAACCTTTCCTCATAAGACAACCCACCCATTCCTGGTATTAGTCTGGTAAACCTTCTCTGAACTGTTTCTAATGCGTTTACATCTTTCCTTAAATAAGGAGACCAGTACTGTACACAGTACTCCAGATATGGTCTCACCAGTGCCCGGTACAACTGAAGCATAACCTCCCTACTTTTGTATTCAGTTCCCCTCACAATAAACGATAACATTCTATTAGCTTTCCTAATTACCTGCTGTACCTGCATATTAACCATTTGTGATTCATGCATGAGGACACCCAGATCCCTCTGAATCTCAGAGCTCTGCAATCTCTCACCATTTAGATAATAAGCTTTTTTATTCTTCCTGCCAAAATGAACGATTTCACATTTGCCCACATTATACTCCATTTGCCAGATCTTTGCCCACTCACTTAACCTACCTCTGTCACTTTATAGCCTCCATATATTCTCTTCACAATTTACTTTCCGTCTACCTTTGTGTCATCAGCAAATTTAGCCACCATCCCTTCAGACCCTTCATCCAAGTCATTTATATAAATTGTAAAAAGTTGAGGCCCCGGCACTGAGCCCTGCGGCACACCACTATAGTGGTATTGTCACTAGACCACTATGCCAAAGACCCCAGGGTAATGCTCTGGGGACATGGGTTCAAATCCTGCCATGACAGATGGTGGAATTTGAATTCAATAAAACTCTGGAATTAAAAGTCTGATGATGACCATGAAATCATTGCCAATTGTCATAAAAACCCATCTGGTTCACTAATGGTCTGGCCTACTTGTGTCTCCAGACCCATAGCAACGTGGCTGACTCTTAAACCTCTGAATAAGGGCAATTAAGGATGGCCAATAAATGCTGGCCTGAACGAATAATAAAAAAACATCCTACCAACCAGAAGACCCATTTCTGCCAACTCTCTGCTTCCCGTTAGCCAGCCAATCTTGTATCCATGCCAATATGTTATCCCCTACACCATGAGCCTTTTTTCCTGTAATAACCTTTGATGTGGTACCTTACCAAATGCCTTCTGGAAATCTAAGTATAGTACATCCACTGGTTCCCTTTTATCCACAGCACATGTGATTCCATCAAAGAATTCCAATAAATTGGTTAAACATGATTACCCTTTCGCAAAACCATGTTGACTGTCTGATTACCTTGAATTTTTCGAAGTGCCCTGCTATAATATCTTTAATAATAGTTTCTAACATTTTCACTGTGATAGCTTTAGACCAACTAGCCTATAGTTTTCTGCTTTTCATCTCCCTTTTTGAATAAAGGAGTTGTATTTGCTATTTTCCAATCTAATGGAACCTTCCCTGAATCTAGGGAATTTTAGAAAATTAAAACTAATGCATCAACTACCTCACCAGCCACTTCTTTCAAGACCTTAGGCTGAAGTCTTTCTGGACCTGGGGATTTATCAGCCCGAAGCCCCAGTTTGCTCAATAACACTTCCCTGGTGATTGTAATTTTCCTGAGTTCCTCCCTCCCATCCATTTCCTGATTTACAGCTGTTTCCAGGATGTTACTTGTATCCTCTGTAGTGAGGACTGAAGCAAAATACCTGTTTAATTCATACGCCATCTCCCAACTTTCCATTATTCATTCCCCAGACTCACTTTCAATAGAACCAATGCTCACTTTGTTAAATCTTCTTTAAATATAGAAATTGTTACTATCCATCTTTATATTACTAGCTAGCCTTCTCTCATACTTTAATGTTTCCCTCCTCCTTGATCTTTTCATCATTCTTTGCTGTTCTTAATATTCTTTCCAATCTTCTGAACAATTAGGAGCTAAATTTAAAAGCTGAACCTCCAAGGCAATAATCTCGGGATTGCTACCTGATCCACAGTCAAACTGGCATAGGGCAAATAAACTTGAGGAGTTAAATCATGGCTCAGAGATTGGTGTGGGAGAAATGGGTTTCAGTTCATGGGGCCCTGGCACCATTACTGGGGTAGTAGGGAACTGTTACGCTGGGATGGGCTTCACTTGAATCATGCTGGGACCAGTGTCTTGGCGAATCGAATAACTAGCGCTGTAGAGAGGGCTTTAAACTAAATAGAGCTGGGGGGAGGGTTCTGGTAAATGGAATACGTAGGCTTACAAAGCAAAAGGATATGGCCGCATTGCAGGGCAGCTGTTTGGTAATGATACCCAGAGTGTAGAAACATAAAAAAACAGCAGCAAATAGGGTCAATGGTAAAAAAGCAAAATTAGTGGCCTTTCCTTACATACTTGTAGTATTCAGAACAAAATAAAAGAATTAATGGCACAAATAGAAGTCAATGGGTATGATCTTATAGCCATAACAGAGTAGTGGTTACAAGGAAATCAAAGCTGGGAACTAAATATTCAGGGGTATGTGACTTTTCGAAAGGAAAGGCAGGAAGGAAAGGGTGGTGGGGTAGCTTCGTTAGGACGAGATGGAATAAGTATGATAGCAAGAAAGGATCTTGGATTGGAAGATGTAGAATCCATATGGTGGAGGTAAGAAATAACAAGGGAAAGAAGACACTGGTGGGAGTAATCTATAGGACCCCTAACCATAGCTATACTGTAGGACAGGGAGTAAATCAGGAGATAATGAGGGCATGTAAAAAGGCAGGACATTAATCATGGGCAACTTTAATCTTCATGTAGATTGGGAAAATCAAATTGGAAAAGGTAGACACAAGCAAGAATTCATAGTGTAATCAGGACAGTTTCCTAGAACAATATGTTGTGAATCCAACCAGGAATCAGGCTATTTTGAATCTGGTAATGTGTAATGAGGCAGGTTTGATAAATGATCTCAGAGTAAAGCATGCCCTAGGAAATAGTGACCATAAAATGATAAAATTTAGCATCAGTTTGAGAGTGAGAAACTTGGGTCGGAAACAACTGTGCTAAACTTAAATAAGGGTAATTACAGAGCTGGCTGGAATGGACTGGGAAAAGAGTTTAGTGGGAAAGATGGTTGATGAACAATGGCAGACATTTAAGAAAATAGTTCATGACTCACAACAAAGATATATCCCAGTGAGGAAGAAGGATTCAAGGAAGGGAATAAACCAACCATGGTTAACCAAGGAAGTTAAGGACAGTATCAAACTGAAAGAAAAAGCATAATGTGGCAAAGATTAGAGGTAAGCCAGAGGATTGGGAAAGTTTTAAAAACCAACAAAAGCTGACCAAAAATAAAAGAAAATAAACTTTGAGGGTAAACTAGCAAGTAATATAAAAACGGACATAAGAGCTTCTTTAAATATATAAAAAGGAAGAGAGAGGCCAAAGTGAACATAGGCCCCTTGGAGAATGAAACTGGGGAAATGATAATGGGGAACCAGGAAATGGCAGAGGAGTTGAATAAATACTTTGCTTCATTCTTCATGGTAGAAGATGCTAATAGTATTCCAAAAATAATAAATAATCAAGGGGCAAAAGGGGAGGAGGAAATAAATACAATAACTATCACTAGAGAAAAAGTACTAGGGAAACTAATGGGGCTAAAAGCCAATAAGTTCTCGGGACCTGAAACAAAAGTAAAAATAGCTGGAAAAACTCAGCAGATCTGACAGCAGCTGCGGAGAGAAACACAGTCAACGTTTCAAGTCCATATGACACTCCACCAGAAATGAGGAAATATAGAAACGTGCTGAAATATAAACTGGTTGAGGGGGTGGGGCAGGTAGAGCTGGATAAAGGGCCAGTGATAGGTGGAGGCAAAGAAGAGATTGCCAAAGATGTCATAGACAAAAGGAGTTGACGATGGTGATATTAGCTAAAGAATGTGCTAATGGTGACATTAAGAGTAGAAAGCAGGACGAGCAAGGTACAGATAGCCCTAGTGGGGGTGGGGTGGGGGGAAGGGATCAAAATAGGCTAAAAGGTGGAGATGAAACAATGGATGGAAATACATTTAAAAATAATGGAAACAGGTGGGAAAAGAAAAATATATTTAAAACATATAAATTATTAGAAGAGGAGGGATCAGAAAGGAGGTGGGGATAGAGTTCATGATCTGAAGTTGTTGAACTCAGTATTCAGTCCGGAAGGCTGTAAAGTGCCTAGTCGGAAGATGAGGTGCTGTTCCTACAGTTTGTGTTGAGCTTCACTGGAACATTGCAGCAGGCCAAGGACGGACAAGTGGGCATGAGAGCAGGGTGGTGTGTTGAAATGGCAAGCGACAGGGAGATCTGGGTCGTGCTTGTGGACAGACCGAAGGTCTTCCGCAAAGCGGTCACCCAGTCTGCATTTGGTCTCTCCAATGTAGAGGAAACCGCATTGGGAGCAGCGAATGCAGTAGACTAAATTGAGGGAAGTGCAAGTGAAATGTTGCTTCACTTGAAAGGAGTGTTTGGCCCCTTGGATGGTGAGGAGGGAGGAGGTAAAGGGGCAGGTGTTGCACCATCTGCAGTTGCGTGGGAGGGGGTTGAGGTGTAGGGGGTGAGGGAGGAGTGGACCAGGGTGTCCTGAAGGGAAGGATCCCCGCCAGGGGGGGGTGAAGGGAAGATGTGTTTGGTGGCGGCATCATGCTGGAGTTGGTGGAAATGGCGGAGGATGATCCTTTGAATGCGGAGGCTGGTGGGGTGATAAGTGAGGACAAGGGGGACCCTATCATGGTTCTGGGAGGAAGAGGAAGGTGTGAGGGCAGATGTGTAGAAGATGGGCCGGACACGGTTGAGGGAGAAGGAAGACGTGTCAGAGGAACTGTTTTTGAAGGTAGCATCATCAGAACAGATGCGACGGAGACGAAGGAACTGAGAATGGAATGGATTCCTTACAGGAAGCGGGGTGTGAGGAGCTGTAGTCGAGGTAGATGTGGGAGTCGGTAGGCTTGTAATGAATCACCAGAAATTGAGAAAAGGAAGGGAAGGGAAGGGAAGTGTCAGAGATGGACCATGTGAAAATGATGGAGAGGTGGAAATTGGACGCAAAATTAATAAATTTTTCCAGGTCCAGACGAGAGCATGAAGCAGCACCGAAGTAATCATCGATGTACTGGAGAAAGAGTTGTGGGAGGGGGCTGGAGTAGGACAGGAACAAGGAATGTTCCACATATCCCATAAAGAGACAGGCATAGCTGGGGCCCATGCGGGTACCCATAGCCACACCTTTTATTTGGAGGAAGTGAGAGGAGTTGAAGGAGAAATTGTTCAGCGTGAGAACAAGTTCAGCCAGACGGAGGAGAGTAGTGGTGGATGGGAATTGTTTGGGCCTCTGTTTGAGGAAGAAGCTAAGGGCCATCAGAACATCCAAGTAGGGGGTGGAGGTGTAGAGGGATTGGACGTCCATGGTGAAGAGGAAGCGGTTGGGGCCAGGGAACTGGAAATTGTTGATATGATGTAGGGTGTCAGAGGAATCACAGATGTAGGTGGGAAGGGACTGGACAAGGGGAGAGGGAATGGAGTCAAGATAGCAAGAAATGAGTTCCGTGGGGCAGGAACAGGCTGACACGATCGGTTTGCCGGGACAGTAGTGTTTGAGGATTTTGGGGAGGAGGTAGAAGCAGGCCGTCCGAGGTTGGGAGACTATGAGGTTGGAAGCTGTGGAGGGAAGATCTCCAGAGGAGATGAGGTCAGTGACAGTCCTGGAAACAATGGCTTGATGTTCAGTGATGGGGTCATGGTCCAGGGAGAGGTAGGAGGAAGTGTCTGCGAGTTGACGCTCAGCCTCTGCGAGGTAGAGGTCAGTGCGCCAGACAACAACAGCAGGTTTGATGACAATGTCAGGGTTGGACCTGAGAGAACGGAGTGCAGCAAGTTCAGAGAGAGACAGGTTAGAGTGGGTGAGAGGAGCAGAGAAATTGAGACGACTGATGTCACGCTGACAGTTCTCAATGAAAAGATCAAGAGAAGGAAAGAATCCAGAGGGAGGGTCCAGGTGGAAGGAGAATATTGGAGGTGGGTGAATGGATCCGTTGAACGGGGAGAGGAGTCCTGCCCAAAGAAGTGAGCCTGGAGACGAAGACGGCGGAAGAAGAGTTCAGCATCATGCAGAGCCCGAAATTCATTGAGGTGAGGGCATAAGGGCGTGAAACGAAGTCCTTTGCTGAGCACTGAACATTCAGCATCGGAGAGGGGAAGGTCAGGAGGTATAGTGAATACACGGCTGGGGCTGGGATTGGAAGAAGGGGTGGGGACGGAGGGACAGGCAGGGGTGGACGGTGACGTACTAGGGAAACTAATGGAGCTAAAAGCCAATAAGTTCTAGGGACCTGAAACAAAAGTAAAAATAGCTGGAAAAACTCAGCAGGTCAGACAGAATCTGCGGAGAGGAAAACAGTTAATGTTTCGAGTCCGTATGACTCTTCATCAGAACTGAGCAAATATAGAAATGAGGTGAAATATAAGCTGGTTGAGGGGGGTGGGACAGGTAGAGCTGGATAGAGGGCCAGTCCTCAGGACCTGATGGGTTGCATCCTAGGATATTAAAGAGATAGTGGATGCACTGGTAGTAATCTTCCAAGAAACCTTAGATTCTGGAAAAGTCCCAGAGGATTGGAAAACTGCTAATGAAACACCCTTATTCAAAAAGGGAGGGAGACAAAAAACAGGTAATTGTAGGCCAGTTAGCTTAACATCTGTCATTGGGAAAACGTTGGGGTCAATTATAAAGGATGTAATAGTAGAGCATTTAGAAATACATAATCTAATCAAGCAGAGTCAGCATGGCTTCATGAAGGGGAAATCATGCCTGACAAATTTATTAGAATTCTTTGAGGAGGAAACAAGCAGGATAGATAAAGGGGAACCAGTAGATGTAATATGTTTGGACTTCCAAAACGCTTTTGATGAGGTACCGCACATAAGGCTACTTACTAACATAAGAGCCAGTTGGGTTGTGGGTTGTATATTAGCATGGATAGAGGATTGGCTAACTAATAGAAAGCAGAGAGTTGGGATAAGGGGGGCATTTTCAGGATGGCAACCTGTAACCAGTGGAGTGCCACAGGGATCAGTGCTGAGGCCACAATTATTTACAATATATATTAATGACTTGGATGAGGGAAGTGAATGTACTATCACCAAGTTTGCAGATGACACAAAAATAGGTGGGAAAGCAAGTGGTGAGGGTGACACAAGGAGTCTACAGAGGGATATAGACAGGTTAAGTGAGTGGACAAAAACTTGGCAGATGGAATATAATGTGGGAAAATGTGAGGTTATGCATTTTGGCAGGAAGAATAGAGGAGCTGAGTATTATTTACATGGAGAAAGACTGCAGAAAGCTGCAGCACAGAGGGATTTGGGGGTCCTTGTGCATGAACCCCAAAAAGCTAACATACAAGTTCAACAGGTAATAGGGAAGGCAAATGGAATATTGGCCTTTATTTCAAAAGGAATGGAGCATAAAAATAGGGAAGTCCTGCTAAAACTATACAAGGCACCAGTTAGACCACACCTAGAATACTGTGAACAGTTTTGGTCCCCTTATCTAAAGAAAGATATACTGGCATTGAAGGCAGTCCAGAGAAGTTCACTAGGTTGATCCCAGGGATGGAGGGATTTTCTTATGGAGAGGTTGAGTGGTTTGAGCCTGTACTCATTGGAGTTTAGAAGAATGAGAGGCGACCTTATTGAAACATATAAGATTCTTAGGGGGCTTGACAGGGTAGATGCTGAGAGGTTTCCCCTTGTGGGAGAGTCTAGGACCAGAGGGCATACTCTCAGTATAAGGGGGTCCCAATTTAAAGCAGAGATGAGGAGGAATTTCTTCTCTCAGAGGGTAGTCAATCTTTATCATTCCTCATCTCAACCTAAACTGCTTCTACATCCTGGTTTCCTGAATTCAGGTCATCCCTCTCTATTGTGCTAATACCATCATTAACTAACAGAGCTACCCCTCCACCTTTCCCTCACTTCCTTTCTTTCCTAAATGTCACATACCCTTCAATATTCAGGGCCCAATCTATGTCACCCTGTAGCCATGTCTCTTTAATAGCTAGCAGATTGTACTTAGTTATTTCCATTTGAAGTTATCAGTTCATCTGTTTTGTTTCGAATGCTATGTGCATTTTGTCCATTATTATTTTTGTAGTGACTGGCCTTTATCTGCTGATTTACTCTTAGGTTTGTACTCTCTGTCCTTTCCTGTTTATCATTTCCCATATTAATACCTGTCTCTCTTGCCTTGTCTCCACTTTTTGGTTTACCACATCTTCCCAAATTTGATCCCTTGCCCCCACTATTCAGTTTAAAACCCTCTCTACTTCCCTAGTTAGGCAGCTTGTGAGGACACCAGCCCCAGCACGATTCGGGTTAGACCGTCCCAACGGTACAGATCCCATTTTCCCCAAATGCCAGTGCCCCACAAACCGGAACCCACTTCTCCCACACCAGTCTCTGAGCCACACATTCAGTAATTGAATTTCTCTAATCTGATTTGTCCTTTGCCAATTTGCATGTGGCTCAGGTAATAATCCACAAATTACCACTTGTGAGGTTCTGTTTCTTAATTTGTTGCCTAGCTTGTCATACTGACTATGCAGAGCCTCCTTCCTCATCCTGCTTATGTTGTTGGTACCTACTTGGACTATGGCCACTGGATCTTCCCCCTCCCCCTCCCATTGCAAGTTCCTCTCCAGCCCTGAGCAGATGTTCCGAACCCTGGCACCAGGCGGGCAACACAGCCATCTGGACTCTAGCTCTTTGCTGCAGAGAACAGTGTCAATCCCCCTCACTATACTGTCCCCTACTACCACTACATTCCTTTTTGTTCCCCCAGCTTGAATGTCTTCCTGTACCACAGTGACATGGCCAGTCAGCTCATCCACCCTGCAGCCCCCATTCCCATCTAAACAAGCTGAATAAACCTCAAACCTGTTGGACAATTGCAGGGGCTGACACTCCTGCACTCTGGGTCCCCTTAGCAACCTCACTCACAGTCACACCCTCCTGACCCTGATCACTGACCAAATCAGAAGACCCTATGCTAAGCGGTGACTACCTCCTGGTACAAAACATCCAGCTGTCATTCCCCCTCCCTGATGTGTCGCAGTGTCTGCAGCTCAGCCTCCAGCTCAATGACTCTGAGCTGAAGTTCCTCAAGTCACAGATGTGTTTGCCCTGGATCACAATATTATCCAGGAGCTCCCACATGCTGCAGCCTTGACACATCACCTGTCCTGCCATCCTTAGTGTGCTTTAAATAATTACTTAATTATATTAATCACCTATTTAATATTGCTTTCTTATTAACTTTACCACCAAATTATGTACTAATTTAAACCTTAGGAACTTAGAATAGAACTTACCTACTTACCAGATACTTACCCTGTAGAAGAGCTAGAACCAATTTCTATGGGGTGATAAAGATAGAAAGAGGAAATGAACAACTCCTTCTCCCCTTTCACCAAACTCCCCTCTCACCAAACTCCAAGTCTTCACTCAGTCAGCTGTGCTCAATTTTTGTCACAGGAACAATTGTCACTCACTCCACTTACCCCAAGAACCTTATTAACTCTCAGAACACAGAGTGATTTAATAGCAGCTACTTAGAGTTATGAAGGAATGGGACAGGAAATTGACTCTCAATCATTAGAAACAATCTGATTCTAAGATCATGGCATGTCAATGCAAGATTAAGTGTGAGAGATTCAGGAAACAGAACAGGAGAAATTATTTTTTTAACAAAAAGTTATGAGACGGCAGAAGTCAGATCAATATTGAAGGAGAGGTTGGAGAGGGCGTTGACAGAGAGCGGGAATCCCTGTGTCTGAGCTGTTATTTGTGTGGATGGATGGACAGAGTTTCCAGTCGCATGATCTTAAACCCAATGACTATATTCGTTGTTTTGCTTTGCTATCCCTCCCCTTGGAGGTGGCAGCATCTCAGAGACAGAGCCACTCTTATGAAGATAGTGTTCTGTCAATCAAAAATACTCCTCCCATCCTGAAAGGTGATGGGTTTATGAGAATTGGGGTTTGAAACACTGTGGTGAAGCTGGGGCTCCAGCTGTTGGAAGATGGGTTTTGTGGAGGGAAGGGAATAGTAGCCAATTTTGAGAAGTTGCTCAGGGAAACTTGATTTGAATTTCCCCAAACACAGGTTGTACAGCGTCTGCTGGAAGAGGGCAGAGCAATTAGCAAAATGCCCTTCACATTGACCCCATCTCCATTTACAGTTTCTTACAGGAATTCACTGGAGAGATTAAATACATATTTTCCCACACCCCTTCCTCCCACACACCCCCACCCACACACACATCCCGTCCCCTCCCCCACACACACACTCCCCTCCCACTCCCTCTCCCCACAGCCACACACACCCCACTCCCCCACACACCCCCCTCCTAAACAACCCCCTACCCCACACACCCTCCCCCCCACCTGCACACACTTCCTCCTCCCCCTTACCACACACACCCACCTTCCCCACACACACTCCCCTCCCTCTCCTCTCCGACACACCCCCCTCCCCCTCCCCCCACAACACCCCCCACACATCCCTCCAACTCACCTACACACACACTGCCCTACCCCTGCCCTTCCCCCCCCCCCACACATTCCCTTAACTCCCCCACACACACACCCCCCACCCCTCTCCCGCAAACACACTCCCCTCCCCCAACCTCGCACACACACTCCCCTCTCCTTCCTCCCCCACACACCCAACTCCCCGGCACACACAACCCCCTTCTCTGCACACAACCCCGCTCCCCCTCCCCTCCCCTATACACACACCCCTTCCCCTCCCCCACACATACCCCAGTCCCCCTCAACTGTACACACACCCCCTCCCCCTCCTCCATATACACACACACCCTCCCCCTCCCTTGAACACATGCCCTACCTCTGCTGCACACCCTTTTCCCTCCCCTGCACACACCCCTTACCTTCCCCTGCACACACACCATTCCCACTCTTGCAAACACACTTCCCTCCCCTGCACACACACCATTCCCACTCTTGCAAACACACTTCTCTCCCCTGCACACACACCATTCCCACTCTTGCAAACACACTTCCCTCCCCTGCGCACACACACATCCTGTAAAGAACTTTTTTTTTATTTTGCTTGGACTGTGGCTTTAATAACTACCATGGCTGCAGCTGAAAGACATATTCACTGGAACAGGATGAGGAATATCTACAATGTTGTTATCATGGGACAGAGTGTGCCATAGAAGAACAGGATGGTGCTGGAAAGGAGCCCTGGACTAAGTGGAACTGCTTGACAACAGCATTTTGATTGGCTCCTGACCAGGTGACCAAGGTTTTGTGTGGTAACAATGCAGGCAGTACAGCTCCTAGCCTGCAAAAAGGGAAGACCTAAAACCGCTCTCTCCTGTGTTTGTAAGATTCCAGTAATTCTGCCATAGTAACTAGCTGGCTACTGCTCACATATCAATAACATGCGTTCTCTGAAAACCCCTGTCAAAAGGAAGAGGGGAAAAATCACAGAGTCGCAGAATCTTAATGGCACAGAAGAAGGCCATTCAGCCCATCATGTCTGCACCGGCTTTCCAAATGAGCATTATGACTTTGTGCCATTAAAACATAGAAACATAGAAACTAGGAGCAGGAGGAGGCCATTCGGCCCTTCGAGCCTGCTTCCCCCATTCATTATGATCATGACTGATCATCCAACTCAATAACCTGCTCCCGCTTTCTCCCCATATCCTTTGATCCCTTTTGCCCCAAGAGCTATATCTAACTCCTTCTTGAAAACATACAATGTTTTGGCCTCAACTACTTTCTGTGGTAACGAATTCCACAGGTTCACCACTCTCTGGGTGAAGAAATTTCTCCTCATCTCAGTTCTGCCTTTTCCCTGTACCCTTGCACATTGTTTTTATTCAAATAATTAACTAATCCCTTCTTGAATTCCTCGATTGACCCTGCCTCCACCACACTTCCAGGCGGTGCACTCCAGACCCAAACCACTCAATGTGTGAAAGAGTTTTTTCTCACATCACACTTGCTACTTTTGTAAATCAGTTTAAATCTGTGCCCTCTTGTTCCTGATCCTTTTATGAGTGGGAACAGTTTCTCCCTATCTACTCTGTCCAGCCCCGTCATGATTTTGAATATCTCTATCAAATCTCCTCTCAACCTTCTCTCCAAGAACAGTCCCAACCTCTCCAATCTATCCTGAAGTTTCTCATCTCTGGAACCATTCTTGTAAACCTCTTCTGCACTCTCTCCAATGTGTTCATATCTTTCCTATAATATGGTGCCCAGACTGTACACAATAGTCCAGCTGAGGTCTAACGAGTGTCTTATATAAATTCAGCATAACCTCCCTGTTCTTGTACTCTCTGCCCCTATTAATAAAGCCCAGGATACTATATACTTTATTAACTGCTGTCTCCACCTGTCCTGCCACCAACAATGATCTATGCACATATACCCCCAGGTATTTCTGCTCCTTCACCCCATTCAAAATTTCACCCCTTATTTTATATTGTCTCTCCATGTTCTTCCTACCAAAATGCATCACCTCACATTTCTCCACATTGAACTTCATCTGCCACCTATCTGCCCACTCCACCAACTTGTCTATGTCCTTTTGAAGTTCCACACCGTCCTCCTCACAGTTCACAACACTCCCAAAGCTTTGTATCATCTGCAAACTTTGAAATTGTCCCCTGCACATTAAGATGTAGATCATTCATATATATCAGGAACAGCAAGTGTCCCAATACCGACCCCTGGAGAACTCCACTACAAACCTTCCTCCAGCCTGAAAAATACCCATTGACCATTACTCTCTGCTTCCTATTTTTCAGCCAATTTTGTATCCACGTTGTTACTGTCCCTTTTTAGAGACATTGAAAAGCAAGTTTTTCAACCAGTGAACCACAGATTGAAAGTATTTGGAGGCCACCTCGGGTCATCAACAACAAACTGCAAGGAATTTGGAAGACATCAATCAAAATCAACCCATCTAATCCTGTTCTCCAGATTGGTGCTATTGAACTGTTTTATCTCACCTTAAAATCCATGTTTTGTGTGTCTTACGTATGGATAGAATCTTCGGTATAAAATGACGCGGGGTGACATTGGGCGTGGTTCCCAGTGTCACCATACATCATTCAGATTTTTAGTTCGGCGCACCCGCCGAACAGTCAAAGGCCTATTAAGGCCATTTAACAATCAATTAACTCATTGACCTGAGCTGACCAGGTGAACAGCCCAGGCGGCCTCTGCATTTTCCATGGAAACTCATCCATGGGTGGGATGAGGTTTCATGAAGGGTTCATTGACATGTCACATGGGACATGTCTTAATTTTTTTTTCTTTATTATAATTTTTAAAACTTAAAACTTATCCCCCTAAGGCACCTCTGTGGCTTTTGTGACGCCAGATGGACCATATCTGTTTAGAGTCACGCCATTAGGTATGAAGAATGCACATACAACATTTCAAAGACTGACAGACAAATTAATTGCAGGTCTGAGCAATTGTGCTGTTTATATTGACGACTTGATAGTTTTCGGTCAGAAGTGGGAGGAGCATTTACAGCATCCAGAAGAATTATTTACTCAACTACAAGAAGCTAATTTGGTGATGAACTTGGCTAAAAGTGAATTTGCAAAAGCGCAAGTTATGTATCTAGGCCTTACCATTGGACATGGTGAGGTGGCTCCAAGAGATGTGAAAGTCAAGGCTATCATGGATTTCAAAATGAGAAGTTTTGGGATTTCTGGGCATGAGTGGGTTTTACCAGAAATTTGTACCAAACTTTAGCCAAGTGGTTGCTTCACTGACTGAACTATTAAAAAGGAACAAAAAGCTTCAATGGACACTGCAGTGTTATAAAGAATTTGACAGTTTAAAAACTGTATTAACTACGACACCAGTTTTGGCAGTACCCAATTATGCCGAACAATTTAAGTCAGCTGTTGACGCAAGCGATATAGGCATTGGGGCTGTACTGTTACAAGACAGTGACACTGGAATTGAAAAACTGATAGGGTATTTTTCATGGAAGCTGAATGTACAACAGGGAAAATATTCAACGGTTGAAATGGAAACTTGGGGTTTGGTGTTAGCATTGCAGCATTTTGAGATCTATGTTGCAAACAATTCATCAGAAACAATTGTTTATACAGCCCATAATCCTTTAAAGTTTCTGGACCAATTTCGAGACAGAAGTGCAAGGCTATTCAGCTGGAGTTTATGACTGCAACCATTTAATCTACAGATTATACATGTAGCCGGACGAAGATATCTGATTGCAGATGCCTTGCCAAGAGCTTGAAGCTTAAAGGAAAAATTGGACATTTAAAAACCTGGACACTGGACTAGAATGATTTCTGTTTACACCAAGGGTTTGTGTATATATTGTTATGTTAATGCATGCATCTATTGATGTAATAGTGTAATAAGTATAAGAGGTAATGTAAGATGAGCTCAGAAAATGAAGCCATCTTTTTAAATTATGATGATCCATTTTTTAATAAGGAGGGGAATGTCAGGAAGATATAATAATTCTCATAATATTATTAGAATTTAATGTAAATTCTGTGTCCATGGGGCTATGTCTGTGTGTGTGTGTGGGGGGGGGGGGGTGTGACTTAATTAAATTAAAGGCAGCTGGTCTGAAGGCTTTGATGTATTAGAAGATAAGCTAGATTTAAAATGATAAGTAGGCAAACATAGGGGTAAAGGGAACATTTGCATTTTAAATAAACCAGACTAGATTGATTTCAGAGGGGTGAAATGTGTCACCGAGCCGGGGGAAGTAAGAAACAGTATGTTTATTTTTCCCAAAGATTAATGGTGAAATTGGTACTATAAGAGATTTTTATTATCAGAGAGGTAAAGTCCAAAGACATGGTGAAAGAATGGGGATTTGCATTCAAAGGGGAAAATATGTACATAGGAGTGAAGGTTGTGTGCAAGGAAAGGCATTTTAGGATCTAACAAGTGTGAAACACTTTCAGCATCTAAGCCTCAAGCTGCTGTCTACAGAGAACTGAAGTTAAGAAAACTCACTTTGAATTGGATTGTTCGGGGTATCGTGTTTCTTTGCCTGGGTCTTTAAAAATCTGTGCATCGTAGTTGCCGTAACGAAAGTGTAACTGGGAGTTAGATTAATTAGGGGATTTAGAAGTTATCATAGTAGTAATTTGTAGATTATGTATTTAAAATCCTTTCTTCTATTAATAAAGGCTTAATTTAACTTTGTAAGAAACCTATAAGACTCAGTGGTCTTATTACTACTGAATTCAAATATCCCCATCCTCAATGATGGGGGAGCCCAGCACATCAGTGAAAAAGACAAGGCTGAATCATTTGCAACAACCTTCGGCCAGAAGTGGATGATCCATCTCGGCCTCCTCCTGAAGGCCCAGCATCACAGATGCCAGTCTTCAGTCAATTCGATTCACTCCACATGATATCAAGGAACAGCTGAAGGCACAGGATACTGCAAAGGCTATGGGCCCTGACAATATTCTGGCAATAGTGCTGAACGCTTGTGCTCCAAAGCTTGCCGTGCCTCTAGCCAAGCTGTTCCAGTACAGCTACAGCACTGGCGTCTACCAGCATTGTGGAAAATTGCCCAGGTATATCCTGTAAACAAAAAGCAGGACAAATCCAACTCAGCCAATTACTGTCCCATCAGTTACGCTCAATCATCAGCAAAGTAATGGGAGGGGTCATCAACAGTGCTATCAAACGGCACTTGCTCACCAATAACCTGCTCACTGACACTCAGTTTGGGTTCCGCCAGGGCCATTCAGTTTTGACCTCATTACAGCCTTGGTTCAAAAATGGACCAAAGGGCTGAACTCCCGAGGTGAGGTGAGAGTGACTGCCCTCAATATCAAGGCAGCATTTGACCGAGTGTGGCATCAAGGAGCTCTAGCAAAACTAGAGTCAAGGGGGAAAATTCTCCGCTGGTTGGAATCATACCCAGCACAAAGGAAGATGGTTGTGGTTGTTGGAGATCAGTCATCTCAGCTCCAGGACATCACTGCAGGAGTTCCTCAGGGTAGTGTCCTCGGCCCAACCATCCTCAGCTGCTTCATCAATGACCTTCCTTCCATCATAAGGTCAGAAGTGGGGATGTTCGCTGATGATTGCACAATGTTCAGCACCATTTGCGGCTCCTCAGATACTGAAGCAGTCTATGTCCAAATGCAGCAAGACCTGGACAATATCCAGGCTTGGGCTGACAAGTGGCAAGTAACATTCACACCAGACAAGTGTCAGGCAATGACCATCTCCAACAAGAGAGAATCTAACCATCACTCCTTGACGTTCAATAGCATCACCACCGCATTTCCACTATTAAAATCCTTTTACCATTGACCAGAAACTGAACTGGACCAGCCATATAACTACTGTGGCTACAAGAGCAGGTCAGGAGCTAGGAATCCTGTAGTGAGTAATTTACCTCCTGGCTCCCCAAAGCCTGTCCACCATCTACAAGACACAAGTCAGGTTTGTGATGGAATACTCCCCACTTGCCTAGATGAGGGCAGCTCCAACAACACTCAAGGAATTTGACACCATCCAGGACAAAGCAGCCCTGCTTGATTGGCACCCCATCCACAAACATTCACTCTCTCCACTTCTGATGCAGAGCAGCAGCAGTGTGTACCGTCTACAAGATGCACTGCAGTAACTCACCAAGGTTCCATAGACAGCACATTCCAAACCCACGACTGCTTCTATCTAGAAGGGCAAGGGCAGCAGACACGTGGGAACACCACTACCTGGAAGTTCCTCTCCAAGTTACTCACCATCCAGACTTGGAAATATATCGCTGTTCCTTCACTGTCGCTGAGTCAAAATCCTGGAACTCCCTCCCTAACAGCACTGTGGGTGTACCTACACCACACGGACTGCAGCAATTCAAGAAGGCAGCTCACCACCACCTTCTCAAGGGTAATTAGGGAAGGGAAATAAATGCTGGCCTACCAACGATGTCCACATTCCATGAATAAATGAAAAAAAAATAGCCAAACAACCTCTTCGGTTCTGAAAATTAGCAATCAATTGTGAATCTCATTCATTCAGGCTTTAATCTTTGGAGATTATTTAAGTAAAATTTTCAATTATGTAAATCTTTAAAAGTTTTATTTTTCCCCCCAATTCAATCTTTATTTTTTTCTGTACCTGATTTGACATTGAATTCACCCACTCTAATTTACATTTCGTTTCCAGTTCTCATGTTGTTAACTCCACAATTCTTCACTCAGACTGGTAAAGGAGATCTCTGCTCAGCCAAGTTCTCGGATAATCAGTTTCCATCTGCTGTGTTGTTATCAGCTCACATATTCAGCAACTTACCCAGCAAAAATAGTTAAAACACCGAAACATGTAAGACCAAGTCTCGCTCATGGCAGAAGGCATTAAGATGCACATCAGATTTTCTTTTAAATTCATTCATGGGATGTGGGTGTTGCTGACTAGGCCAGCATTTATTGCCCACACCTAGTTGTCCTCGAGAAGGTGGTGGTGAGCTGCCTTCTTGAACTGCTGCAGTCCCTGTGGTGTAGGTACACCCAAAGTGCTGTTAGGGAGGGAGTTCCAGGATTTTGTCCCAGCGACAGTGAAGGAACGGTGATATATTTACAAGTGAGGATGGTGAGTGACTTGGAGGGGAACTTCCAGCTGGCGGTGTCCCCAAATATCTATTTCCCTTGTCCTTCTAGATGATAGTAGTCATGGGTTTGGAAGATGCTGTCTAGACAGCCTTGGTGAATTCCTGCAGTGCATCTTGTAGATGGTACACACTGCTGCTACTATGCGAGGAAGTGAATATTTGTATATGTGGTGCCAATCAAGCAGGCTGCTTTGTCCTGGACGATGTCGAGCTTCTTGAGTGTTGTGGGAGCTGCACTCATCCAGGCAAGTGGGGAGTATTCCATCACACTCCTGACTTGTGTCTTGTAGATGGTGGACAGGCTTTGGGGAGTCAGGAGGTGAGTTACTCTCCGCAGGATTCCTAGCCTCTGACCTGCTCTTGTAGCCACAATATTTATATGGCTAGTCCAGTTCAGTTTCTGGTCGATGGTAACCCCAGGATGTTGATAGTGGGAGATTCAGTGATAGTAATGTCATTGAACATCAAGGGGTGATGGTTGGGTTCTCTCTTGTTGGAGATGGTCATTGCCTGACACTTGTGTGGTGTGAATGTTACTTGCCACTTGTCAGCCCAAGCCTGGCTGTTGTCCAGGTCTTGCTTCATTTGGACATGGACTGCTTCAGCATCTGAGGATTCATGAATGGTGCTGAACATTTTGCAATCATCAGTGAACGAGTCTACCCTGACCTTATGATGAAAGGAAGATCATCGATGAAGCAGTTGAAGATGTTTGGGCCGAGGACACCACTCTGAGGAACTCCTGCAGTGATGTCCTGGAGCTGAGATGATTGACCTCGAACAACCACAACCATTTTCCTTTGTGCTAGGTATAGCTCCAACCAGCGGAGAGTTTTCCCCCCGATTCCCATTGACTCCAGTTTTGCCAGGGGTCCTTGGTGTCACAATGCGGCCTTGGTGTCAAGGGCAGTCACTCTCACCTCACCTCAGAAGTTCATCTCTTTTACCAATGTTTGAATCTGGGCTGCAATGATGTCAGGAGCTGAGTGGCCCTGGCAGAACTCAAACTGGGCATCAGTGAGCAGG
The DNA here is from genome assembly GCF_017639515.1 of Carcharodon carcharias. Lineage (NCBI taxonomy): Eukaryota > Metazoa > Chordata > Chondrichthyes > Lamniformes > Lamnidae > Carcharodon > Carcharodon carcharias. The sequence continues at coordinate 4,655,471 of NC_054477.1, read as the reverse complement.
TCATCACTAAGCAAGCGCTGATTGACAGCACTGTTGATGATCCCTTCCATCACTTAACTGATGATCAAGAGTAGAATGGTGGGGTGATAATTGGCTGGGTTGGATTTGTCCTGCTTTTTGTGTAGAGGACATACCTGGGCAGTTTTCCACATAGCCGGAAAGATACTAGTGTTATAGCTGTACTGGAACAGCTTGCCTAAGGGCACAGTAAGTTCTGGAGCACAAGTCTTCAATGCTATTGCTGGAATATTGTCAGGACCCATAGCCTTTGCAGTATCCAGTGCCTTCAGCCATTTCTTAATATCACGCAGAGTGAATCAAATTGGCTGAAGACTGGCATCTGTGATGCTGGGGACCTCCGGAGGAGACCAGGTTGGATCATCCACTCAGCACTTCTGGATGAAGATTGTAGCAAATACTTCAGCCTTATCTTTAGGAGTGATGTGCTGGGCTCCTCCATCATTTAGGATGAGGGTATTTGTAGAGCCTCCTCCTCCAGTGGGTTGTTTATTTATCCACCACTATTCATGACTGGATGTGGCAGGACTGCAGAGCTTAGATGTGATCCATTGGTTGTGGGATCACTTAGCTTTTTGTAAAGGACATGTTTTTATTTCTATTGAACTGGGGATTAAAATTACAATGGCTGAAGTTTGAAGGGCATGTCTACTGGAATAGTGAGAGAGTTATATACTTTGTTGCTGTCCTGGAACAGAGTGTGCCATGAAAGACAGGATGGTGCCTAGGAGGAGTTTGTTCTTATGGGGAACAGTCTCAAAACAACATTTTAATTGGCTCCCGACCAGGTGACCAGGGTTTGTGTGAGAGCAGTGCAGTAGAACAGCTCCTAGCCTGAAAGTAAAAAGACCTAAAACCTCTCTCTATCCGGTGTGTGTAAGATTCCAGTAATTCTACAATAATAGCTAGCTGGTTTTTTCTCCTCATATCTCTATGACCTGCTCTCTCTCTGAAAACCCCTGTCAAGAGGCAAAGGGGCAAATCACCATTAGAGACATCGAAAGGCAAGTGCTCAACTCCTGAACTAAAAGCTGAAACATATAAATTGGGCAAATCAAATTAAAACAATACCATAGAGGAGGAATTCCTGGAGTGTATACGGGATGGTTTTCTGGACCAATACATTGAGGAACCAACTAGAGAACAGGCCATCCTAGACTGGTATTGTGCAATGGGAAAGGAATAATTGGCAATCTAGTTGTAAATGGCTATAAATTGAGAGAGGGGAATGTGCAACAAGACCTGGGTATCTTCGTACACCAGTCGCTAAAGGTAAGCATGCAGATACAGCAGGCGGTAAAGAAGGCAAATGGTATGTTGGCCTACATAGCGAGAGGATTCAAGTACAGGAGCAGAGATATCTCACTGCAATTATACAGGGCCTTGGAGAGACCACACCTGGAATATTGTATGCAGTTTTGGTCTCCTTATCTGAGGATGTACTTGCTATAGAGGGAGTGCAGTGAGGTTTTACCAGACTGAATCCTGGGATGGCGGGACTGACATATGAGAGATTGAATCGGTTAGGATTATATTTGCTGGAATTCAGAAGAATGACGGGGATCTCATAGAAACCTATAAAATTCTAACAGAAATAGACAGGGTAGATGCAGGAAGGATGTTCCCGATGGTGGGGGAGTCCAGAACCGGGGGTCACAGTCTGAGGATATGGGGTAGACCATTTAGGACTGAGATGAGGAGAAATTTCTTCACCCAGAGAGTGGTGAGCCTGTGGAATTCGTTACCACAGAAAGTAGTTGAGGCCAAAACATTGTATGTTTTCAAGAAGGAGTTAGGTATAGCTCTTGGGGCAAAAGGGATCAAAGGGTGTGGGGAGAAAGCGGGAGCAGGCTATTGAGTTGGATGATCAGCCATGATCATAATGAATAGGGGAGCAGGCTCGAAGGGCTGTATGGCCTACTCCTGCTCCTAGTTTCTATGAAAGTGCTGGAAGACCACCTCCTGCCATCAAGAGCTGAAAGGAATGTGCAAGGTGTCAATCAAAATCAACCCATTGAATCCTGTACTCCGAATTGGTGTTATTGAACTGTTTTATCCCATCCTTAAAATCCATGTTTTTGTGTGTCTTGAGTATGTGCATAGAGATATAAGAAGGGGTAGAGTTTAGGTTATAGAGTTAGGAATTAGCAGTTCATATTTCTTTTGCCACTGGTTGAAGACAATTTGTTCAATGAACAGTTATTTACTTATTACATTTACAAACCTGGTGTGCGTACTCTTGTTAACCTAAATTAAACAACTAGGTGGGTTGATCAAACTTTTTCACATCTGTTGTGGCTCAGGGAGCAGTGGGGCTGATATTGCAGCTCACTCTCCCCAGTGAGTTGTGACATCTGTCTATCACATGCTGCTTTTGCTGTTTGGCGCACAGGTAGTCCTATGTTATAGCTTCACCAGGTTGACGCCTCATTTTTAGGTATGCCTATTTAGGTTACTCAGACTAGGCTTGTATCCTCTGGAGTTTAGAAGAGTAAGAGGTGACTTGATTGAAAGATATAAGATCACGAGGGGTCTTGACAGGGTGGATACTGAGAGGATGTTCCCTTTTATGGGAGGGTCTAGGACCAGGTGCCAATGTTTAAAAATAAGATGTCACCTATTTAAAACAGAAATGAGGTGAAATTCTTTCACTGAGGGCCTTGAGTCTTTGGAACTCTCTTCCTGAAAAGGTAGTGGAAGCAGAGTTCTTGAACATTTTTAAGGCAGGGGTGGATAGATTCTTGGTAAGCAAGGGGGTGATAAGTTATTGGTGGAAGGTGGGATGCAGATTTCAGATTACTATCAGATCAGCCATGATCTTATTAAATGGCAGAGCAGGTTCAAGGGGCTGAATGGCCTATTCCTGCTCCTCGTTCGTATGTTCGTATTGCTACGAGGTTAGATACAGAGTAAAGCTCCCTCTGCATTGTCCCCATCAAATTACTCCGGGTCTCTGGATTACTTATCCAGCGCCAATACCACCACGCCATCGCATCCCTCTTCCGATACTGACCACGGACTGTCTACACCCATCTGAAGAGACAGGCAGGGCCTCAGTTGAGGATGTTTCTAATAAATGTTGCAAGATTTTGCCTCCCAGTTGCACGGCTTGTGACCGACAGTTCAACTCTAACAGGATGAATCAACTTGGGTGGTGCAAGAAACAAGAATCGAGAGTTGAGACACAAACCCGTTTATTGCACCTGTGGGCGAAGCACGAGGTGGTGAAATTGGAGAATCGTTACTGACAACATTCAGTACACAAAACACAAAATCTCTCACACTGTTCCCAGGCACACACTGTGCAAAATCTGTTATTGTGCAAATTTTCAAGTTTAAAGTGAAAGACTTAATCGCAGGGACAACATAAATTATTTCAAACACCCCAGGACAGGTACAGCACGGGGTTAGATACAGAGTAAAGTTCCTCTACACTGTCCCCAGCAAGCACTCCCAGGACAGGTACAGCATGGGGTTAGATGCAGAGTAAAGCTCCCTCTACACTGTCCCCAGCAAACACTCCCAGGACAGGTACAGCACGGGGTTCGATACAGAGTAAAGCTCCCTCTACACTGTTCCCATCAAACACTTCCAGGGCAGGTACAGCACGGGGTTAGATACAGAGTAAATCTCCCTCTACACTGGCCCCAGCAAACACTCCCAGGACAGGTACAGCACGGGGTTCGATACAGAGTAAAGCTCCCTCTACACTGTTCCCATCAAACACTTCCAGGGCAGGTACAGCACGGGGTTAGATACAGAGTAAATCTCCCTCTACACTGGCCCCATCAAACACTCCCAGGGCAGGTACAGCACGGGGTTAGATATAGAGTAAAGCTCCCTCTACACTGGCCCCATCAAACACTCCCAGGACAGGTACAGCACGGGGTTAGATACAGAGTAAAGCTCCCTCTACACTGTTCCCATCAAACACTCCCAGGACAGCTACAGCACGGGGTTAGATACAGAGTAAAGCTCTCTATACACTGTCCCCATCAAACACTCCCAGGACAGGTACAGCACGGGGTTAGAAACAGAGTAAAGCTCTCTCTACACTGTCCCCATCAAACACTCCCAGGACAGGTATAGCACGGGGTTAGAAACAGAGTAAAGCTCTCTCTACACTGTCCCCATCAAACACTCCCAGGACAGGTACAGCACGGGGTTAGATACAGAGTAAAGCTCTCTCTACACTGTTCCCATCAAACACTCCCAGGGCAGGTACAGCACGGGGTTAGATACAGAGCAAAGCTCCCTCTACACTGGCCCCATCAAACACTCCCAGGGCAGGTACAGCACGGGGTTAGATACAGAGTAAAGCTCCCTCTACACTGGCCCCATCAAACACTCCCAGGGCAGTTACAGCACGGGGTTAGATACAGAGTAAAGCTCCCTCTACACTGTTCCCATCAAACACTCCCAGGACAGCTACAGCACGGGGTTAGATACAGAGTAAAGCTCTCTATACACTGGCCCCATCAAACACTCCCAGGACAGGTACAGCACGGGGTTAGAAACAGAGTAAAGCTCTCTCTACACTGTCCCCATCAAACACTCCCAGGACAGGTACAGCACGGGGTTAGATAAAGAGTAAAGCTCCCTCTACACTGTCCCCATCAAACACTCCCAGGACAGGTACAGCATGGGGTTAGATACAGAGTAAATCTCCCTCTACACTGTCCCCATCAAACACTCCCAGGGCAGCTACAGCACGGGGTTAGATACAGAGTAAAGCTCTCTATACACTGTCCCCATCAAACACTCCCAGGACAGGTACAGCACGGGGTTAGATATAGAGTAAAGCTCTCTCTACACTGTCCCCATCAAACACTCCCAGGGCAGGTACAGCACGGGGTTAGATACAGAGTAAATCTCCCTCTACACTGTCCCCATCAAACACTCCCAGGACAGGTACAGCACGGGGTTAGATACAGAGTAAAGCTCCCTCTACACTGTCCCCATCAAACACTCCCAGGGCAGGTACAGCACGGGGTTAGATAAAGAGTAAATCTCCCTCTACACTGTCCCCATCAAACACTCCCAGGACAGGTACAGCACGGGGTTAGATACAGAGTAAAGCTCTCTCTACACTGCCCCCATCAAACACTCCCAGCACAGGTACAGCACGGGGTTAGAAACAGAGTAAAGCTCTCTGTACACTGTCCCCATCAAACACTCCCAGGACAGGTACAGCACGGGGTTAGATAAAGAGTAAAGCTCCCTCTACACTGTCCCCATCAAACACTCCCAGGACAGGTACAGCATGGGGTTAGATACAGAGTAAATCTCCCTCTACACTGTCCCCATCAAACACTCCCAGGGCAGCTACAGCACGGGGTTAGATACAGAGTAAAGCTCTCTATACACTGTCCCCATCAAACACTCCCAGGACAGGTACAGCACGGGGTTAGATACAGAGTAAAGCTCCCTCTACACTGTCCCCATCAAACACTCCCAGGGCAGGTACAGCACGGGGTTAGATACAGAGTAAATCTCCCTCTACACTGTCCCCATCAAACACTCCCAGGACAGGTACAGCACGGGGTTAGATACAGAGTAAAGCTCCCTCTACACTGTCCCCATCAAACACTCCCAGGGCAGGTACAGCACGGGGTTAGATACAGAGTAAAGCTTCCTCTACACTGTCCCCATCAAACACTCCCAGGACAGGTACAGCATGGGGTTAGATACAGAGTAAAGCTCTCTCTACACTGTCCCCATCAAACACTCCCAGGACAGGTACAGCACGGGGTTAGATACAGAGTAAAGCTCCCTCTACACTGTCCCCATCAAACACTCCCAGGGCAGGTACAGCACGGGGTTAGATAAAGAGTAAAGCTCCCTCCATACTGTTCCAAAAATCCCCCCAAGAATTACCTTCAGCACACCTCAAATTGCATCAATGTAGAATTTCATGGGCCAGTGGTCCATCTACTCGAAGAGATGGATGGGGGGTGGATTATCACCTGTACATACACGTAACAGAAATCTGAAATTCTCTCCTCAAAAAGACTTTGGACTGGGAGTCAAATGGAGCTTTCAGAACTTAAGGGATATGAAGCAAAGGCAAATATAAATGGAGTTGAGATTCGGATCAGCCATGATCTAATTGAATGGTGAAGTAGACAAGGGACTGAATGGCCTCCTCCTGTTCTGACATTCCTGTCAAGGAACCCAGAGTGATGACTGGCACATTGGCACACAATGGGGGAATTAACAGGTTCCCTGGGATGCAAGTCTTGGCTCAGGCTGAGTTAAGGGATCAAAGGTTATCAGGGGTAGGCCGGACAGCGAGTTGACCCCACAATCAGATCAGCCATTATCTTAATGAATGGCTGAGCAGGCCTCGAGGAGCTGAACAGCCTACCCCTGCTGCTGATTTCTATGTTCGTATGCAAGTGAGGGAAAGAAATCAAAGTTGTATGAGGGTTTGAGGAGGCTTGTGGTGATCTGGGATCATTGTCACCCAGCAGTTACTCAGAGATTAAAAACAGCCCAATGTTGCAACCCCTCCCTCCCCTGGCACTCAATGATAAGGGTTTGGACGAACCTGCGTCCTAATATTGAACTTTTGCATCAGCAAATTCACTGGTCGGGCAGTTACTGATGCTCTGAGTGGACTGAGAGTTCATAAGGACTGTCACCCATAACTTTGAGTCCACTGTCTCACACCCAGCCCATTAGCCATCAGTCAGGGTCCACTCTGTTGCTCCCAACCTGTCACCCATTGCTCTGAGTCCACCACACGGTGCCCAGTCTGTCACCTGGTCAGAGTCCATCCAGCCGAGCCCAGCCCATCATCAAGAAAGTCGATTAAAAGTTCATTAATTGGATGTTTCCAAATTAAATCGAGGATAAAATCATTAAGAGGATATGTTTTGGATTGCTTTCCTGGGATGATTTTAGCACATTCTCCGCCCCCTCCAAAGGTTCTGCGTTTCCCTGAACATCACCACCTTGTGAAAGCCCTTGCACAGGGCAGGATCGTCCGCTCGGCCTGTGCGCAGGGCACAGATGGTGGCTGTCTTGCAGGCTTCCTTACACACCTGCGCAGTGTGGCCCTTGTGGTACAGGAACCAGTACCTCTGGAAGAGGCCATCGTCACGTAGGAAGAGGCTGATGAGATTGTCCATGTCAGCAGGGAACACAGTCTCCATCCTGTATGCCTCCCTGAGCCTGTACAGGAGGACCCACTTGGGATTCACACTCTCATTGGCCTCGGTCAGGTTCAGGATATATGTCTCATGGTCAAGGACCGAGTGCGAACTCTCTGAATAATTTCCGTCAATCAGATAAATCCGAAATCCTGCAGAACAAGGTGTTTTTTTAAAAGAATGCAGAGTAACACCAGAAGTCAGACAAATATAGTGACGTTCTGTTACTGCAACAACAATCTAGAGAACAGGAATGCGAACAGTGTTAAGGGCACGGGGGGGGACAGGGGGGATGATGATTCTTGAACTGCATTCAAGAGAACTTTTTTAGCCAGCACGTAATAAGCACAATGAGAGGGATACAATTCGAGATTTAGTCTTAGGAAATGAAGCTAAGCAAGTGGAGGAAGCAGCAGTAGGGGACCATTTTAGAGATCACAGAATCACAGTGCAGAAGAGGCCCTTCGGCCCATTGAGTCTGCACTGACCTAGATAGTGACCATATTACAATTAGATTTAGTATCATTATGGAAAAGGACAAAGATAGATCAGGAGTAAAAGGTCTAAATTGGCGGAAGACAAATTTTACAAAGCTGAGAGGTGAGCTGGTGAGAATATGGACTGGATACAGCTACTAGAAGGAAAAACTGTGTCAAATCAGTGAGAGGCATTCAAAGGGGAGATTCTACAGGCACAGTGTAAACATGTCACCACAAAGAGAAAGGGTGGTACTGCCAAATCTAGAGCCCCCTGGTTATTCAGAAACATACAGGGTAAGCTAAAGCAGAAAAAGAAAGCACATTACAGTCACAAAAGACTTAATAATGTAGAAAGCCTAGTGGAGTCTAGAAAATACAGGGGTGAAGTAAAAATGGAAATTAGGAAATCAAAGAGAGGATATGGAAAAATATTGGCAAGTAAAATCAAAGAAAACCCAAAGATGTTTTACCAGTACATTAACAGAATAACTAAGGAAAGGGTAGGTCCTGTCAGAGATGTACATGGTAACTTGTGGGTTAATGCAGAAGATGTGGCAGGGTTGTCAATGGGCCCTTTGTCTCTGTCTTCACTGAGGAGAGGGATGGTGCAGACATTCTAGTTAAAGAGGGGGAGTGTAAAATATTAGATACAATAAGCATAGTGAGAGAGGAAGTGCTGGAGGGACTGGCACCCTTGAGGGTGGATAAATCACCAGGGCTGGATAGATTGTATCCCAGGCTGCTGAAGGAAGCCAGGGAGGAAATAGCAGATGCTCTGAGGGTCATTTTCCAATCCTCACTAGATACAGGCAATGTCCCAGAGGATTGGAGGTCTGTGAAAGTTGTACCATTATTTAAAAAGGGTTTGAGCGATAGGCCAGAAAATTATCGGCCAGTCAGACTGACTTCAGCGGTGGGTAAATTATTGGAAACAATTCTGAGAGACAGGGTAAACTGTCACTTAGAAAGGCACAGATTAATCAGGGACAGTCAGCATGGTTTTGTTAGGGGAAGATCGTGTCTTACTAACTTAATATAATTTTTTGAGGAAGTAAGAAGGAGGATTGATGAGGGGAGTGCAGTGGATGTTGTCTACATGGATTTTAGTAAGGCATTTGACAAGGTCCCACATGGCAGACTAGTCAGGAAAGTGAGATCCCATGAGATACAGGGGAAGGTGGCAGGTTGGATCCAAAATTGGCTCAGTGACAGGAAACAAAGGGTAATGGTCGATGGATATTTTTGCGAATGGAAAACTGTTTCCAGTCGTGTTCTACAGGGCTCGATGTTTGTTGTATATATTAATGATTTAGACTTAAATGTGGGAGGCATGATTGAGAAATTTGCAGATGACACAAAAATCTGGCTGTGTAGTTGATAGTGAAGAGGATACTGTCGACTTCAGAATAATGTCAATGGTTGAGTGGACGGAGAAGTGGCAAATGGAATTCCATCCAGAGAAATGAGGTAATGCATTTGGGGAGGACAAACAAAGCAAGGGAATGCTCAATAAATGGGAAGTTATTGAGAGGGGTTGAGGAAGTGAGAGACCTTGGAGTGCATGTTCACAAGTTCATGAAGGTGGCAGGACAGGTAGACAAGGTGGTCAATGTTTTCCTTTATTGGGCGAGGTATTGATTACAAAAGCAGGGATGTAATGATGGAACTGTATAAAACGCTGGTTAGGCCACAACTGAAATTTTGTGTACAGTTCTGGTCACATTACAGGAAGAATATAATTGCTCTGGAGAGAGTGCAGAGGAGGTTTACATGAATGTTGCCAGGGCTTGAAAACTGCAGCTATGAGGAGAGATTGGATAGGCTGGGGTTGCTTTCCTTAGAACAGAGGAGGCTAAGGGGTGACCTAACTGAGGTGTACAAAATTATTAGGGGCCTAGATAGGATAGACAGGAAAGACTTGTTTCCCTGGCTGAGGGGTCAGTTACCAGGGGACATAGATTTAAGGTGATTGGTAGAAGGATTAGAGGAGACATGAGGAAAAAACCTTTCACCCAGAGGGTGGTGGGTGGCTGGAATTCAATGCCTAAGTTGGTGGTTGAGGCTGAAACCCTCAACTCATTTAAAAGGTACCTGGATCTGCATCTGAAGCACTGGAACCTGCAAGGCTTACAGACCAGGTGCTGGAAAGTGGATTAAGATGAGCGGCTAGTTTCTTTTTTCTCATTTTTGGCTGGCGCAGACACGATGGGCTGAATGGCCTCTTCCTGCACTGTAACTTTTCTGTGGTTCTAGGAATTCAAGCCCCACCTGGAGAATTTGAGTTCAATTCTAAAAATCTGAGTTCAGTAAAAGTGATAATGAAGCTGTCAGATTGTCAGACGATCCTTCACTTGTTTCTTATTGTCCTTAAGGGAAGGAATTCTGCCATCTTTTCACAGTTACTGTTAAAAGCCAATCACCTTGATGTAGGACTGGAGTCACAGACAGGTCCAGACTGAATACGGACTCAAACTGCCTTAGTTACATTGGAATTTGTGTTTCAGTAACACACACCAGGATACCCAGTCCCCAACCCCGGGCTGATTGCCATTTACCACCTTCACCCCCAATTTTGTACAGCACAATACTCCCGCTGGAGTGTGTACAGTTCCCTCACATACCTGGGTTGAGGTTGATGTAAGTGGTAACACTCGGGGCGATGAAGGCCACAGACACTGCACGGCTCAGAGTCTCCTCATCGTAGAAAACCTCAAACTCATCAACATGGGTGTGGCCAAAAAACTGGGCAGCAATTGTCCCCTCGTACCTGAGGTAGCAAAGAGAGGGTGAACAGGCTGAGGGGAGAACACAGACGGTGAACAGGCTGAGGGGGGAAACACGGAGAGGGTAAACAGACTGAGGGGGGGAAACACGAAGAGGGTGAACAGACTGAGGGGGGGAAACACGGAGAAGGTGAACAGACCGAGGGGGAAACACGGAGAGGGTGAACAGACTGAGGGGGGAAACACGGAGAGGGTGAACAGACTGAGGGGGGAAACACGGAGAGGGTGAACAGACTGAGGGGGGAAACACGGAGAGGGTGAACAGACTGAGGGGGGAAACACGGAGAGGGTGAACAGACTGAGGGGGGAAACACGGAGAGGGTGAACAGACTGAGGGGGGAAACACGGAGAGGGTGAACAGACTGAGGGGGGAAACACGGAGAGGGGTTAAGAGAGCAGGGCGTTTGAAGCAGAGGGCTCTCTGCAATGTGTAATGACAGATCTTTCTGTCTGCCTCTGCCACCTACCTGTTGACAATTCGGTAATAGTTCCAGCTCCAAACCTTCATGCAGAGACCTGGTGGAATGTGACCAATGATGTGAACCTAGAATGAAAAACAACTGTTGTTTGAAAAGATGGTGAGGCCGAGAGTGTGACAGTGAACTGGATCCCTAATAACAGCTCACCTTCAGCACATTCCCAGGAACAGAAAATGGGCTCCGGTAGACTCACAAGGTGGCACAAAGAGTTAAAACGAAGAGTCAGGATAAGAAGTGAAGTCGAAGGGAACTATTCCACCCAAATGGAGAAAACAAGTTGTAAAGTCAATTCTGTGGGAGGAAGACCAAAGTGGAGGAGTGGGGTTAGGGGAGGAGGCCGGGTTAGGGGAGGAGGCAGGTAGGTGGGTTTGAGGGATATGAGTGAAAGTGAGTATTAGGGACTGTGGGATATGGGGAGGAGTTGTGTTGTGTTACTCAGGTTAAGTGTTTTACTTGGAAGAATGAATCCAAAGCTGGTCTTTTACCTCAAGCTGGTTTATTCTCAAGACAGCTCTGCAGTGTAGCAGACCCTCCCAGTCCCTTCCACCCTGGGGTGTTACAGCTTGAACCAACGCCCATCGCCTTTTTTAACCACCAGTAGTCTTAACAATATAACTGCCAATCAACAAGATGATTGTTTTGGACATTGACAGGTTGGTGGGGATTGAGAGATAAGGGTAGAAGGTGGGTGGGTGGGTGGGGTTGAGGGACATGGGGAGAAGGTGAGAATAAGAGATTTTCAGGTAGGGGTTCTGAAGCTGATCACTCAGTGGTGGCTCTCGTTGGGAGTGTGCGCGTGCATCAGCACTGAGCTCAGTAATGATTCTGCTCAACTCCTAAAATCAGCAAACTGGTGCAACTTTACCTGATCCAGAAATTGAAGCCTTGAACTGATGGGCAACAGAGTAAGTGGGGAGAAACACTGCAAAAGGCTCATTTCTTTTAACAAATTGTGGTTTGCAGTTTTACACCCCGTCCTGTAGTTGTCAAAACTGCCTCGCTCTCTCTCGATGTAATGACACATAACCACAGCAGACTGAAGGCTGGGGCCATGTTTGTGAGATAGCCAAGTGTTGAAATGTGCAGAGAGATAATTCCTGCACAAAATCAGCTACAACCCCTCCTGCAACTCCCTCCCTAACAGCACTGTGGGTGTACCTACACCATATGAACTGCAGCGGTTCAAGAAGGCAGCTCACTACCACCTTCTCAAGGGCAACTAGGGATGGGCAATAAATGCTGGCCTGGTCAGTGATGCCCATATCCCATGAAATAATAATAAACAGTAGACAAGGCAGCTGTCCCATCGCTGCTCACCCTCTCTCAGAACATAAATTGTTTGTGGCACCCAGTCCGTGACAGACAGGTGCTCCTCCTTTGGTTTGCACTGGATACTTGTTGTATTTCTCAGCTGACTGTTGCATACGAGATGTATCAAGGGAGACAATGAGATGCTACATAAAGTTATGTAGCACTTGGTGGAGTGACTGCACTCCAATCCACCTCAAAGACACCAGTGAGAAACCACAATTTTGAAATAAACTGCTGCTCATGCAGGGTCTTGCGAAATGTCATCTGATCTTCACACCCAAGCTGTTACTGAGCAGGACAACAGCAAAGCTGCACAGCAACAATTAATGGCACCAAAACTAACACACAGCGCAGAACGTGCAATGAAGAAAGGATGCTGAATCCATCGATTAGAGCAGGGACAGGAGAAATTATAATGGGCTACAAGGAAATGGCGGACACATTAAATCAACACATTTTATATTTAGTTTTAGGAGAAACAAAAAATATTTTGGAAATAATGGGAGCCAAGGATCTAATGAGAGTGAACAACTTAAAGAAATTAGTATTAGTAATAATGTGAAGACCTGGTGACCTACATCCAAGGGTTTTAAAAAGAAGTAGCTACAGAGAAAGTGGGTGCATTGGTTTTAATTATCCAGAATTCCCGAGATCAGTTTGGAAGATAGAAAACAAAATCCTGCTTTTCAACAAAGAAAGGAGAGAAAAAAGGGGAAGTACAGGCCAGTTAGCTGACATTTGTGGTAGAGAAAATGCTGGAATCTATAAAGGTGGAAAGGACACTTGGAAAATCAAAATATCATAAAGCAGAGTCAACAGGGATTTATGAACGGGAAATGGTGTTTGACAAATCTACTGAAGTTTTCTGAGGATGAAGCAAGCAAGGTTGATAAGAGAAATCAAGTGGATGTAGTATATTTGGATTTTCAAAAAGCATTAGATAAGGTGAAGAGGTTATTATACAAAATTAGAGTTCATCAGATGGGGGTAATATATTAGTATAGATTGAGCTTTGCTTTAATGAACCAAAAACAGAGAGTAGGAATAAACAGGAAATTTTTAGGTTGGCAGGTTGTAACTAGCTGGATACTATAAGGATCAGTACTTGGGCCTCAGATATTTATAAGCTACATTAATTACTTAGATAAGGTGACTGAGTGTAATGTATCCAAGTCTGCTGAAATACAAAGTGAGAAAGTAAGCTGCAAGGAGAATCCAAGGAGGCAAAGGGATATAGGCAGATTGAGTGAGTGGCCAAGAACTTGACAGATGGAACATGAGGTGGGAAAGCATAAAGCTTTAGTAGGAATAATAGAAAAGCAGAATATTTTTTGAATGGTGAGAGACTGGGAAATGTCTGCATTCAGGGGAACTTTGGTGTCCTTGCACAGCAACCACAGGAAGTTAACATAAAAGCAAAATACTGCACATGCTGGGAATCTGAAACAAAATCAAAAAGCTGGGAAAATGCAGCAGGTCTGGCAGCATCTGTGGAGAGGGAAGCAGAACAGTGATTCTGAAGAAGTTATATTCAACTCAAAACGTTAACACTGCTTCTTTCTCCATGGATGTTGCCAGAAATGCTGAGTATTTCCAGCATTTTGTTTTCATTACAGAAAATTAACACAGAGATACAGCAAGTAGAAAAGCAAGTACAGTAGCATGATAGATATTACTGCATAGGGATTGGAGTATGAGTATGAACAAGTCTTCATGCAATTGTACAGGGCCCTAGTGAGGACACACCTGGCGTCCTGTGTACAGTTTTGGTGTCCTTACCTAAAGAAGGATTTACCTGCCTTATGGGGAATGAAAGAGACATTCACTAGGCTGAGTCCTGGGATAACAGAGTTGTGCCACATGCAGGCGCAAACTCAGGGAAATGTCCTGGGCCCAGCCATCTTCAGCTGCTTCATCAATGACCTTCCTTCCATCATAAGGTCAGAAGTGGGGATGTTCACTGATAATTGATGTTCTGCACCACCCGCGACTCCTCAGATACTGAAGCAGTCCATGTCCAAATGTAGCAAGACCTGGACTATATCCAGGCTTAGGCTGACAAGTGGCAAGTAACAGTCGTGCCACACAAGTGCCAGGCAATGACCATCTCCAACAAGAGAGAATTGCCCCATGACATTCAATGGCATCACCATCACTAAATCCTCCACAATCAACATCCTGGGGGGGGTGGGGTTACCATTAACCAGAAACTGAACTGGACTAGCCACATAAATACTGTGACTACAAGAGCAGGTCAGAGGCTAGGAATCCTGTGGCAAGTGACTCACCTTCTGACTCCCCAAAGCCTGTCCACCATCTACAAGGCACAAGTCAGGAGTGTGATGGAACACTCCCCACTCGCCTGGATGAGTACAGCTCCAAAAACCTTGAAGAAGCTTGACACCGTCCAGGACAAAGCAGCCTGCTTGATTGGCATCACATCCACAAACATTGACTGCCTCTACCACTGACACAGTGGCAGCAGTGTACCATCTACAAGATGCACTGAAGGAACTCACCAAGGTTCCTTAGACAGCACCTTCCAAACTCACGATCATTACCATCTAGAAGGACAAGGGCAACAGATACATGGGAACACCACCACCTGGAAGTTCCCCTCCAAACGACTCACCATCCTGACTTGGAAATATATCGCCATTCCTTCACTGTCACTGGGTCAAAATCCTGGAACTCCCTCCCTAACAGCACTGTAGGTGTACCTACACCACATGGACTGCAGTGGTTCAAGAAGGCAGCTCACTAGCACCTTCTCAAGGGTAACTAGGGATGGGCAATAAATGCTGGCACAGCTAGTGAAGTCCACATTCCATGAATGAATGAATAAATTTTTTAAAACTGCTTCAGTATCTGAGTAGTCACGAATGGTGCTGAACATTGTACAATCACTAGTGAACATCCCCACTTCTGAACTTATGATAGAGGAAAGGTCATTGACGAAGCAACTGAGGAGGGTTGGGCCAGGGACACTATCCTGAGGAACTCCTGCAGCGATGTCCTGGAGCTGAGACAACTGACCTCCAACAACCACAACAGTTATGACTCCAACCAGCAGAGAATTTTCCCCCTGATTCCCATTGACTCCAGTTTTGCTAGGGCTCCTTGGTCAAATGCTGCCTTGATGTCAAGGGCAGTCACTCTCACCTCACCTCGGGAGCTCAGCTCTTTTGCCCATGTTTGGACCAAGGCTGTAATGAGGTCAGGAGCTGAGTGGCCCTGGCAGAACCCAAACTGAGCGTCAATGAACAGGTTATTGCTGAGTAAGTGCCACTTGATAGCACTGCCAATGACCCCTTCCATCACTTTGCAGATGATCAAGAGTATACTGATGGGCAGGTAATCGGCCGGGTTGAATTTATCCTGCTTTTTGTGAACAGGACATACATACCTGGGCGATTTACTTGGCATGGGGCACAGCTAATGTTGCAGCAGAAGTCTTTAATATTATTGTCAGAATGCTGTCAGGGTCCATAGCTTTTCAGTATCCAGTGCCTTCAGCCATTTCTTGATATCACGTGGAGTGAGTCGAATTGGCTGAGGACTGGCATCTGTGATGCTGGAGACCTCCGGAGAAGGCTGGGATGGATCATCCACTCAGTGCTTCTGGTTGAAGATTGTTGCAAATGCTTCAGCCTTATCTTTTGCACTGAAGTGCTGGGCTCTCCCATTATTGAGGATGGGGAACAAAAACAGAAAATGCTGGGAAAACTGAGCAGATCTGGCAGCCTCTGTGGAGAGAGAAACATTGAGTCAAGGCTAGAACTAGGGGATACAGTTTAAGAATGAGGTCTCCCTTTTAATATGGAAATGGAGACAATTTTTTTTCCACAGAAAGCACTGGAGGCTGGGTCATTGAATGAGTTTGACAGATTTGTGGGAGTTAAGATTTATGGGGGGGCAGGCGGTAAAGTGGAGTTGAGACCACAGTCAGATCAGCCATGATCTTATTGAATGGTGGAGCAGCCTCAAAGGGCTGAATTGCCCACTCCGGCACCAAAGCCCTACGTTCTTCTTCGGAACCCTAAAGTCATTGGACTCAAAACGTTAACTCTGTTTCTCTCTCCACAGATGCTGCCAGACCTGCTGAGTTTTTCTAGCACTTTCTGTTTTTATTTTAGATGTCCAGCACATGCAATTTTGCTTTTTGGGAATGGGAATGTCTTTTGGAGCCTCCTCTGGTTAGTTATTTAATTGTCTAGCACCATTCACATCTGAATATGGAAGGACTGCAGGAGCTTTGATCTGATCTGTTGGTTGTGGGAATACTTGGCTCTGTCTACTGTGTGCCTCTTCCACTGTTTAGCATGCACGTAGTTGATTCTGGAGCTTCATCAGGTTGACTCCTCATTTTTAGATATGCCTCATGCTGCTCTTGGCATGTTTTCCTACACTCTCCATTGAACCAGAAGAATGAGAGACGATATAATTAAAACATAAAATTCATCAGGGGTTTCACAGGATATATGATGGGAGAATGTTTCCTCTGGCTGGAGTCACAGTCACAGAATAAGGGGTCAGCCATTTAGGACCAAGGTGAGGAGAATTTTTTTCACTCAAAGGGTTCCGAATTGTTGGAATTATCTAACCCAGATAATGGATGCTGAATAAATACTACTTCTTTCACTCTGAAGAGTTGTTGTACAGACTCAAAATTTTAACTGTTTCTCTCTCCACAGATGCTGCCAGACCTGCTGAGTTTTTCCAGCATTTTGTGTTTTTATTTCAGATTTCCAGTATCTGCAGTATTTTGCTTTCATCATGGACCCTGAGTCATTGCGTATATTCAAGTCAGATATCCTAGGCACTATGAAAATTAAATTATGATAATAGTGAGAAGCCGGAGCTGAGGTAGATGATCAGGCATGATCTTAATAAATGGTTGAATAGCCATTTGGCCTAGCCCTGCTACTATTTTGTTTGTTCTATTCCTCCCCTCTCTCCACCTGCTCCCCAGAGTGCAGAGTACACTGCTCAGGTTGGAGGGCGCCCCTCACTCCCTCCCTCTCACTCCACAAACCCTCATTTTCCTCCCAATCCCTCCCTCTCATTCCACAACACCCCACTCCCATCCCTTCCACAATTACACGATTAACAAGGTAAGATTAGGGTTGAAGGACTGATGGTGATGTATGATTGCAGCACAAGTTCTAGATATGGAGATAGAGAAGAATCATTTTGTTAATGCTCCTCCCTGCAGGAAACGTTATAATAATTACTTTATCTTGTTAAAGTGCAGAGCTCAAATTGTACTTTGTAATGAATCCACTGGTTAATCCTGAAGACCATGTGCTCTTTCAAATCTGTTACCCGAATGGTTTCATTTTCTTCTGAATCCCTTAGCCCTTCACAAACTCCCAGGCCAATTGCATCAACCCACCCTGCAACCCCTACACACCCCACAGCAGCTTCCCCCACACCCAGCCCCTGCCATTACCTTGTCTCCATTGTTCTCTGCATCCTGCAGAATGTTGATCAGCCACTGTAACTGGCCAGCTGGATCAGTCGAGTTCACCAACAGCCAGAAGTTTTCATGGGAACAAAAGTTCATATTTAGGGCGACGAGTCGCAGTCCAGGCTGGACTTTCACTGTGTAAAACCCTGCCCTCCTGGGAGTGAGGAACACACAGTGGTCAGCAACCAGGAAAACAACAGCAGAACAAAACACTCTGACTCTAAATCAATCTTTCCCAGGGCCTTCAGACTATCACCTCCACCACTGACTCTCCCCTTCCCCATCGACTGCCACCTCCACCACTCATTCTCCCCTTCCCAGTGTCAGCACCGAGGGAGCGCTGCACTGTCGGAGGGTCGGCGCCGAGGGAGTGCTGCACTGTCGGAGGGTCGGCGCCGAGGGAGCGCTGCACTGTCAGAGGGTCGGCGCCGAGGGAGCGCTGCACTGTCGGAGGGTCGGCGCCGAGGGAGCGCTGCACTGTCGGAGGGTCGGCGCCAAGGGAGCGCTGCACTGTCGGAGGGTCAGCGCCGAGGGAGCGCTGCACTGTCAGTACGCCAAGGGAGCTTGCTCAAATGGATGTAAAAGATCCCACAGCCACCACTGGAAGAGGAGGAGGAGAATTCTTCTTAGTATCTTGGTCAATATTTCTCCCACTCATCCAACATCATGAAAACAGATTGTTTGCTGTATCTGGAACCCCCCCTGAGGTTGTGAATGACAATATAAATGCAAATCCTTCCTTCCTTTCTCTCGAAGGGTCAGTTCCCGAGATGGGCACCAAACAGGCTGCAGCAGGTTTGACGGTCTTAGAAAGGAAAGGGCGGTTGGATCTAGGGTGGGAATGAAGAGGCATATGGACAGTGATTGGGCTTTGAGTAGGGGTTTTGGGTTCGGTCTGGTGCTGTGGCTGCAGGAAACCCTCAGAAACCAACCAGACTCAGAGTTCAGATCATCAGTTCTGAAGGAGAGTCATACGGACTCGAAACATTAACTCTGTCTTTCTCTCCACAGATGCTGTCAGACCTGAGTTTTTGCAGCTATTTTTGTTTCAGGTTTCCAGCATCCACAGTATTTTATTTTTACCTTTTAGACTTAGTGCTGCTATTTTAAGAGCCACTTTCCGAAAAGCTCTCTCACGTTTGTGTTTTCTGATATTAAATTTAAAATGATGTCACTTCCAAGCTTGTGTTCCCAACTCAAAACCTGCATCCCAGCACATTCAGAATTCCCTCCCCCACAAACCACTAATCCCCAAGATCCTATTGGTCAAGAGCTGGATACACCCAATATTAGCTCCTGGGAGTTCAACGGTGAAGGTTGTCACACGGACACACACAGTTTGCTGGATGTGTGCCTGTTTTTAGCAAATATTGAAATTAACATCCCACTCACTGAAGCAGCACCACAGAATGAGCAAACTGTTTAAATCAGCTGACCCTGCGGTCTCTCAGTTTCCAGTCTCAAACCACAACAGTCACGGATAATTGGGTGGATCAGAGACTAAAAGCATTGCAGCAGTTTAAAGTGGCTCTGACAGAAAAGACCTTGGGCCACTGTACTCTATGCCAGACTTAACCCAGTCTAATAGAGGATAAAATCAGTCAGTGATAGGGGAGAGTGTACATGGGGCTGTGGGAGGGGATTAAATGGGTGGGTAGAGTCAGCGATAGGGGAGAGAACAAAGAAAAGTACAGCACAGGAACAGGCCCTTCGGCCCTCCAAGCCTGCGCCAATCATATTGCCCGTCAACTAAAACATTTTGCACTTTCGGGGTCTGTACCCCTCTATTCCCATCCTATTCATGTATTTGTCAAGCTGCCTCTTAAACACCACTATCGTACCTGCTTCCACTACCTCCTCTGGCAGCGAATTCCAGACACTCACTACCCTCTGTCTAAAAGACTTGCCCCGCACATCTCCTCTATACTTTTCTCCTCTCACCTTAAATCTATGTCCTCTAGTAATTGACTCTTCCACCCTGGAAAAAAGCTTCTATCTACTCTGTCCATGCCACTCATTATTTTGTAAACATCTATCAAGTCGCCCCTCAATCTCGTTTCTCCAACCTCTCCTCATAGCTAATAACCTCCAGACCAGGCAGCATCCTGGTAAACCTCTTCTGCACCCTCTCCAACGCCTCCATATCCTTCTGATAATGTGGCGACCAGAATTGCACGCAATATTCCAAATGTGGCCTAACCAAGGTTCTATACAGCTGCAGCATGACTTCCCAGCTTTTATACTCAATACCCCGACCAATGAAGGCAAGTATACCATATGCCTTCCTGACTACCTTATCCACCTGCGTTGCCACTTTGTGACCTGTGGACCTGTACACCCAGATCCCTCTGCCTGTCAATGCACTTAAGGGTTCTGCCATTTACTGTATCATTCCTGCCTGTATTAGACCTTCCAAAATGCATTACCTCGCATTTGTCCGGATTAAACTCCATCTGCCATTTCTCCACCCAAGTCTCCAACTGATCTATAACCCGTTGTATCCTTTGACAATCCTCTTCACTATCTGCAACTCCTCCAACCTTAGTGTCATCTGCAAACTTACTAATTAGCCCAGTTACATTTTCCTCCAAATCATTTATGTATACTACAAACAGCAAAGGTCCCAGCACTGATCCCTGCGGAACTCCACTAGTCACAACTCTCTATTCAGAAAAGCACCCTTCCACTGCTACCCTCTGTCTTCTATGACCAACCCAATTCTGTATCCATCTTGCCAGCTCACCTCTGATCCCGTGCGACTTTACCTTCTGTACCAGTCTGCCGTGAGGGACCTTGTCAAAGGTCTTACTGAAATCCATATATATAACGTCCACTGCCCTTCCAACTTTGTCACTTCCTCGAAAAACTCGATCAAGTTAATGAGACACAACCTCCCCTTCACAAAACCATGCTGCCTCTCATTAATACGCCCATTTGCTTCCAAATGGTAGTAAATCATGTCACGAAGAACCTTCTCCAATAATTTCCCTGCCACTGACGTAAGGCTCACTGGCCTGTAATTTCCTGGATTATCCCTGCTACTCTTCTTAAACAATGGAACAACATTGGCCATTCTCCAGTCCTCTGGGACCTCACCAGTAGCCAGTGAGGATACAAAGATTTCTGTCAAGGCCCCAGCAATCTCCTCCTTGCCTCCCTCAGTACTCTGGGGTAGATCCCATCTGGCCTTGGGGACTTAGCCACCTTAATATTCTTCAAGATGCCTAACACCTCCTCTTTTTTGATCTCAACATGATCCAGGCTATCTACACACTCTTCCCTACACAAATCGACCGTTAAGTCCTTCCCTTTGGTGAATAGTGATGAGAAGTATTCATTTAGTATCTCTCCCATTTCTTCTGGTTCCACACACAGATTCCCACCTCTGTCCCTGAGTGGGCCTACCCTTTCCCTGGCTACCCTCTTGCTTTTTACATATGTATCAAAGGCCTTGGGATTTTCCTTAATCCTGGTTGCCAGTGACTTTTCATGACCTCTTTTAGCCCTCCTGACTCCTTGCTTAAGTTTCTTCCTACTTTCTTTATATTCTCCACGGGCTTCATCTGTTCCCAGCCTTCTAACCCTTCTAACCCTTACATGGGGCTGTGGGAGGGGATTAAATGGGTGGGTAGAGTCAGTGATAGGGGAGAGTGTACATGGGGCTATGGGAGGGGTGTGATCACTTGATCCAATGGTCCTTTCTCATACTGATATGCCTGATGCCCTCAGATTAACTGGCACCACTGCCACTACAATGAGCATCCACTTTGGCAGGAAGAATAGAAAAGCAGTATAGTATTTAAATGGAGCGAGATTTTGATCTGCTTATTTGAAAAAGGATATAAATGCATTGGAAGCAGTTCAGGCAATGTTCATTTGGACTCATTCCTGAGATGAGGGGTTTATCCTATGAGGAAAGGTTGGACAGGCTGGGCCAGTACCCATTGGAGTTTAGAAGAATGAGAGGTGATTTTATTGGAACATAAAAGGTCCTGAGGGGACTTGACAGGGCGGATGCTGAAAGGATGTTTCCTCCTGTGAGAGAAACTAGAACTAGGGGACAGTTTAAAAATAAGACTGGCCACTACATGAGCAGACCTCCCAGTATTGAAGGAATCTCTATCCCTGCTCCCCTCCCAATGCTCAGATGCCTGTTTACCGGAGTGTTTCCTGGGCCTCCTTTGGAAGCCAGTCTTTCCAGGCTTCCACCATTGCATCATAGAGCCAGGCTGAGGACTCGTTGCCATGAATGAACGGAGGGGGGAAGCTGTTGACTGGCGTGCTCTCGTGGTTGCCGACTGCAGGGAAGATGGGAACTTTTCCCAAGTGCTTCCAGACGAGTGCTGTGATGGTGTTGAGGGCCAGGAGTTGGTCTTTCCGAGTTTGATGCCAGACATTGTGCGCTGGAATGTCCCCAGTCCAGTAGACTAGGTCAAAATGTCTGGACTGGAGGTGCTGGAGCATGTTCTCAATAGTACTTAGGGGAAGGTCACACTTGCTGTACTCGCCCCACTTGCCGGCTCCTTTCCGATGTTTTGGGGGTAAACCTGAGCCTTTCCTGCAGCACAAGGGGTCTCTGCAATCAGGGTTGCTCCCCGGGATGTAATCCTTATCCCAGTGAACGTCAGTAAGGAACAGGACCCTTGTGATCGGTGCACCAGGTTGGGGTGGTTTTGGGGGAATAACAGGTGGCTTTGGCTTATCAGGGAGCGTCACATTCCAGTCAGAGTAAATGTCCCAATGACCACAATAAATGCCAAGCATCAAGCCGCAGATTTCTGAGGGCTTTAAGATGGAGTTAATCCAGGCAGTAATCATATCGTGTTTGAACAAAGCAATGGCCTGTTCACAGATATCCCGAGGCGCGAGCTTTAGACGGACACACACTTCCGAGGCGAGAACAGCCACTTCATCTAAGTTATTGTTCAGCTGTTGGAACAAAAAATCAGAAATTAGCACAAATTAGCTAGGGTTGTAACACCCAATAACACCGGAGTTTTAACATACACAGGGCCATTACACCCAATAACATGCGCAGGAGGATATTACAACCATCTAACAGTTACAACGGGGACTTCAATTATCCGAAGAAAGGCTGGGATAGTAACAACGTAAAGGGTAGAGAGGAGGTGAGAGTTTCTAAAGTACGGAATTTTCTCAACAGCAGTTAGGAATGGGTGACAAGCATTCACCTTGCCAGCAATGCCCACATTCCATGAAAGAATAAAAAATGTTCTACATCAGTCTGTTTCTAGTCCAAGGGAAGACACTGCTGGATTTGGTTCTGGAGAATGAGGCAGGACAAGAAGATCAGTTAGCAGTAGGAGAACATTAGGGGACAGTGATCATAATATCATAAGATTTAAGTTGACTGGAAAAGGATGAAGAACAATTTAGAGTAAAAATTAATGAATTGAGGGTGGGCTAAATTTAATCAGATGAGAATGGTCCTAACCCAGATAAACTGGAATCAAAGACCGTCAGGCAAAACTGCAACTGAACAATGGACTGACTTTGAAGAGAAGATTGTTCAGGTACAGTTAAGGTACATTCCTATGAGGGGGAAGGTAGGACAAACAAAGTTGGAGCTCCTGAGATAATGAAAGAGAAATGGAGTAAGATAAAGCATAAAAAGGAAGGGTATGAAATATGCCAGGTGAATAATATGAGAGAAACAGGCTAAATATAGAAAGTTCAGAGGGAAAGTGGATAATTAAATAAGAGCAGCAAAAAGAGAGTATGAGAAGAGAGTGGCAGCTAACAAAAAGGAACATTTTAAAATCTTCTACAGGCTTATATATAGTAAAATGGTGATAAATGGATGAGTAGGGATGACAATGGGACTAAAAGGGGATTTCTGCATGGAGGCAGAGGGCATGGCCAAGGTACTAATTGCCATCTGTCTTTACCAAGAAAGATGCTACCCAAGTTATACTGAAAGAGGCAGTACTTGAGACACTGGATGGGCTCAAAATTGATAAGGAGGCATTAGATAGGCTGTCTATATTTA
>NC_054477.1:4446767-4611767 GCF_017639515.1 Carcharodon carcharias | reverse complement strand
CAGGCAGCCAGGGCAGTGCGGTTTGCCCCAACCGCGGGACTCCCCAAGTGCAAGGAGCAATTAACTGTCCAGACATGGCTCCGAGAGTCTCTGGGACCGCCTGCAGCTTTCATTAACAGATTGGGGTTTCACTCCCTCAATGCAGGTCTGTGATCCCAGGAAACGAATCCTTCAGGCATGTGTGCGCTACCCAGGGACCTCTCACGATGCTCACATCCTGAATGACTCCCAGGTGCCACAAGTGTTTGACCATCTCCCCCACCCCCCACCCCCCCCCCCCACCCCCATTGACTGCAGGGTTGGTTCCTTGGTGACAGGGGGATGCTCACAGAGGATTTGGCTGCTGACCGTTGTGCAGAGCCGGCAAAGTGCCGCCAAGGAGAGGTACAATGCTGCCCATTCCTCAGTCAGGACAGCAATAGAGCAGATCATTGGACCGGTAAAGGTGAGTTCCCGCTGGACCTCTCAGCTTCAGTGCTGCAGTACTGGCCGGAAAAGTGTCCAGGACCATTGGGTCCGGCTGCAGCCTGTACAACCTCCCTCAGCGAATTTTCAGAGGGAGAGATGGAGGAGCCAGGTTTCTCCTGTGACCAGGGATGAAGGGGGAAAACAATGCTGCTGACAGGGGACTGGATGTGGCAGAAGCCGGGGCCAAGGTGGGAGGTGGGAGACAGACCCCACGAACCCCTCTCATCAGCACCAGATTCCAGGCCGAGGGAGGCACCGATATCGACTGCGCTGTGGGTTCAAACCCGCCTGTTGGCTGGGTGGCCGATGCTCCCGCTTTTGCTCCATTTCATTGTTCTTATGTCCTGGTGGCCGCATTAAATTTGACATTTTCACACTAAATTGCTGGTATTTTGATCCTGTGTACGGGCTGATCTGAAATAAAACGTATCCCACTGATCAGGAACAAACACACTTAAATACAGGTGACCATTGCAGCGACTAGCAGCGTAAAGAAAATACAACATACACAGATAAAGTGAAATTAAATATACATTTACAAGTGTGTTTAATACATACAGTTATGACACACCTGTGCCACCTTTGTGCCCTTATGATTTCTTAATCTTTCTTTTCCAATCACTAGGTCTAGGTGCAGTCCCGACATCCACAGCTGAGGTGGAGGCCGCCTGCTGACTGCTACGCCCTGTTGACTGTGATGACTTTGGTGGGTGTTCTCTGATGGCCCAGCCTGCTAAGGGTCTCCTGCTCAGGTACAAGTGCACCCTCCTTGGCCTGACCTGCTGGAGGAGATGGGGTCACTGGCGGAGGGAAGGTGGAATGACAGGGCACCCTTGGAGTGTCCTGGGCTGAAGCCCCCAGGGTGCCTGACTGGGACTCCCCCCTCCCCCCACTCCCTGTAAGGATGGCACCTCCCTGACACATTGCAAAGGGCTACCTGGAGGGAGGTCAAGATGCCCTGTCCCCCTCTCGCTTTGTCACTGCTGCGCTGCACACATGCCTAGTGTGAGTGGAGGTCTGAGTGCAAATCAGGCAGCCACTGAGTACCCTGACAGACAGGCCCTCCATGCTGGCTGCCATCTTTTCCATGGAGGAAACCACAACAGTCGTCCAACTTTCAGTCCAGATTCTTCATGCCCTCTGGGGTGGGGGTGTTGTTGCGGGTGGCAGTGTGGTTGGGGCTGGGGTTGGAGGTGTGGTTGGGGTGGGAGTGTGGTGGGGGCTTGGGTTGGTGGTGGGCATGGGGGTGTGATTGGAGATTGGGGTGGGGGTGTGGTTGGAGGTGGGGGTAGAAAAACTTAAACATACACACAAGATTAGAGTTACACAGTTACAACAGTTCCCAAAATTTCTACTTAACCAGGCTCCCAACTACACATGCCCTTTAAGGCAACAGTCCAAATAGATTCCAAATTTATAAAGTCATCCAGTAATATTACCACAAGCACTCACTTGACAATGGACTTCCAAAGGCTTTTAACACAACTTTGGTTACTGGAACAGTAAACATCTTCAGGGTGGCTAAAGGCTATTTTTCCAAGTCTGTTTCACACAGTCACATTTCAATTGATGTTATTTGATATTAAATATCTTCCAAAAGGTTTAATTTAATTTAAAGGGGTAAGTCATGGCAGAAGAGCTCAAAGCTGTGTTGTGCTCCTCCTGTTCTATGTGGTAATCTTAGAACATTTCCAGTGCCTGGGACCAGCATGTGTGCTGAAAGTGTCTCCAGCTGCAGCTCCTGGAAGCCTGGGTTTCGGTGCTGGAGTGGCGGCTGGGGACATTGTGGAGGATCCGTGAGGCAGAGAGTATCATGGATAGCATGTACAGGGAGGTAGTCACACTGCAGGCTAAGAGTCCACAGGCAGGAAGGGACAGGGTGACCACCAGGCAGAGCAAGAGGACTAGGCAGGCAGTGCAGGAATCTCCTGTGGCTATTCCACTGTAAAACAGATATACCGCTTTGGATACTGTTGGGGGGAATGGCCTCTCAGGGGAAAGCACCAACAGCCAAATTTGTTGCACCGCGGTTGGCTCTGCTGCACAGGGGAGGAGTAAAAAGTGTGGGAATGCAATGGTTATCGGGGATTCAACTGTAAGTGGAATAGATAGGCGTTTCTGTGGCCACAAATGAGACTCCAGGATGGTATGTTGCCTCCCTGGTGCTAGGGTCAAGGATGGTCTCAGAGCAGCTACAGCTGAAGGGGGAGGGTGAACAGCCAGTGGTTGTGGTACACATTGGTACAAACAACATAGGTAAAAAAAGGGATGAGGTCCTAAAAGCAGAATACAGGGAGTTAGGAAATAAGTTAAAAAGTAGGACCTCAAAGGTAGTGATCTCAGGATTATGACCAGTGCCACATGCAGTCAGAGTAGAAATAGCAGGATATATGCGATGAATACGTGGCTGAAGAGATGGTGTGAGGGGGAGGGTTTCAGATTCCTGGGGCATTGGGACTGGTTCTGGGGGAGGTTGGACCAGTGCAAACTGGACAGCTTAGACCTGGGCAGGACTGGGACTGATGGCCTGGAGGGAATATTTACTAGACTGGTTGGGGAGGGTTTAAACTAAAATGGCAGGGGGATGGGAACCTATGCAAGGAGTCAGAGGAAGGGGAATCAAGGACAAGAACAAAGGACAGAAAGGGGAATAAGATAAGTGATAGACAGAGAAATCAAGGGCAAGAATCAAACAGGGCCTCAGTGAAAAATAGTGGGAACAGGACAAGTAATGTTAAAGAGACAAACCTTAATTAAGGCTTTGTGCCTTAACACAAGGAGCATTCACAATAAAGTAGATGAATTAACCGCGCAAATAGATGTAAACAGGTATGATATAGTCGGGATTACAGAGACAAGGCTGCAGGGTGACCAGGGATGGGAACTGAACATCCAGGGGTATTCAGTATTTAGGAAGGACAGACAATAAGGAAAAGGCGGTGGAGTTGCGTTGCTGTTTAAAGAGGAAATTAATGCAACAGTGAGGAAAGATATTAGCTCCGGCGATGTGGATCTGTATCGGTCGAGCTGAGAAACACTAAGGGGCAAAAAACATTAGTGGGGATTGCATATAGACCCCCAAACTGTAGTGGTGATGTTGGGAATGGCATTAAACAGGAAATTAGAGATGCATGCAATAAAGAAACATCTGTAATTATGGGTGACTTTAATCTGCATATAGATTGGGCAAATCAAATTGGTAACAATACCATAGAGGAGGAATTCCTGGAGCGTATACGGGATGGTTTTCTGGACCAATACATTGAGGAACCAACTAGAGAACAGGCCATCCTAGACAGGGTATTGTGTAATGAGAGAGGAATAAATGGCAATCTAGTTGTACGAGGCCCCTTGGGGATGAGTGACCATAATATGATAGAATTCTTCATCAAGATGGAGAGTGACGTAGTTGACTCTGAGACTAGGATCCTGAATCTTAATAAAGGAAACTACAGTGGTATGAGGTGTGAGTTGGCTATGATGGATTGGGAAACGTTACTTAAAGGGATGACGGTGGATAGGCATGGCAAACATTCAAAGAGTGTATGGGTGAACTGCAACAATTGTTTATTCATGTCTGGCGCAAAAGTAAAACAGGAAAGGTGGCCAAACCATGGCTTACAAGGGAAATTAGAGATTGTATTAGATCCAAGGAAGAGGCATGCAAATTGGCCAGAAAAAACAACAGACCTGAGGATTGGAAGCACTTTAGAACTCAGCAAAAGAGGACCAAGAGATTGATTAAGAAGGGGGAAATAGAGTACGAGAGTAAGCTTGCAGGGAACATAAAAACTGACTGTAAAAGTTTCTATAGGTATGTGCAGAGAAAAAGATTGGTGAAGAGAAATGTAGATCCCTTACTGTCAGAAACAGGGGAATTTATAATGGGGAACAAAGAAATGGCTGACCAACTAAATACATACTTTAGTTCTGTCTCCACAAAGGAGGACACTAATAACATACCAGAAATGTTGGGGAACACAGGGTTTAGTGAGAGGGAGGAACTGAAAGAAATCAGTATTAGTAGGGAAGTGTGAGGTCATGCACTTTGGTAGGAAGAATAGAGGCATAGACTATTTTCTAAATGGGGAGAGAATTCAGAAATCTGGAGTGCAAAGGGATTTGGGAGTCCTAGTCCAGGATTTTCTTAAGGTTAACTTGCAGGTTGAGTTGTTAGTTAGGAAGGCAAATGCAATGTTGGCATTTATTTCAAGAGGACTAGTATATAAAAGCAGGGATGTGCTGCTGAGGCTTTATAAGGCTCTGGTCAGACCACATTTAGAATATTGTGAGTAATTTTGGGCCACATATCTCAGGAAGGATGTTCTGACCCTGGAGAGGGTCCAGAGGAGATTCACAAGAATGATCCCAAGAGTGAAAGGCTTAACATATGAGGAACGTTTGAGGACTCTGGGTCTGTACTCAATGGAGTTTAGAAGGATGAGTGGGGTTCTGATTGAAACTTACAGAATACTGAAAGGCCTGGATAGAGTGGACGTGGGGAAGATGTTTCCATTAGTAGGAGAGACTAAGACCCGAGGGCACAGCCTCAGAGTAAAGGGAAGACCTTTTAGAACAGAGATGAGGAGAAACTTCTTTAGCCAGAGAGTGGTGAATCTATGGAATTCATTGCCACAGAAGGCTGTGGAGGCCAGATCATTGAGTGTATTTAAGACTGAGATAGATAGGTTCTTGATTGGTAAGGGGATCAAAGGTTACGGGGAGAAGGTGGGAGAATGGGTTTGAGAAAGTTATCAGCCATGATTGAATGGCAGAGCAGACTCGATGGACCAAATGGCCTAATTTCTGCTCCTATGTCTTATGGTCTTATGGAAATGATGCTGGGGAAATTGATGGGATTGAAGGCTGATAAATCCCCGGGACCTGATAATCTACATCTCAGAGTACTTAAGGAAGTGGCCCTAGAAATAGTGGATGCATTGGTGGTCATCTTCCAAGATTCTATAGACTCTAGAACAGTTCCTACAGATTGGAGGGTAGCTAATGTAACCCCACTATTT
Organism: Carcharodon carcharias; assembly: GCF_017639515.1. Classification (NCBI taxonomy): domain Eukaryota; kingdom Metazoa; phylum Chordata; class Chondrichthyes; order Lamniformes; family Lamnidae; genus Carcharodon; species Carcharodon carcharias. The sequence goes on along the minus strand of NC_054477.1, from coordinate 4,606,278 downwards.
AAAAAGGGAGGTAGAGAGAAAACAAGGAATTATAGACCAGTCAGCCTGACGTCGGTAGTGGGGAAAATTCTGGAGTCTATTATAAAAGATTTAATAGCTGAGCACTTGAAAAACAATGGTAGAATCGAACAGAGTCAGAATGGATTTACAAAAGGGAAACCATGCTTGACAAATCTACTGGAATTTTACGAGGATGTAACTAGTAGAGTTGAGGAGGGGGAGCCAGTAGATGTGGTATATTTGGACTTTCAGAAGGCTTTCGACAAAGTCCCACATAAGAGATTGGCGTGTAAAATTAAAGTGCATGGGATTGGGGTAGTGTATTGAGATGGATAGAAAACTGGTTGGCAGACAGGAAACAAAGAGTAGGAATAAATGGGTCTTTTTCTGAATGGCAGGCAGTGACTAGTGGAGTACCGCAGGGATCGGTGCTGAGACCCCAGCTATTCACAATATATATTAATGATTTAGATGAGGGAACTAAATGTAATATCTCCAAATTTGCAGATGACACAAAGCTGGGTGGGAGGGTGAGCTGTGAGGAGGATGCAGAGATGCTTCAGTGTGATTTGGACAAGCTGAGTGAGTGGGCAAATGCATGGCAGATGCAGTATAATGTGGATAAATGTGAGGTTATCCATTTTGGTAGCAAAAACAGGAAGACAGATTATTATCTGAATGGCTATAAATTGAGAGCGGGGAATGTTCAACGAGACCTGGGTGTCCTTGTACACCAGTCGCTGAAGGTAAGCATGCAGGTGCAGCAGGCAGTAAAGAAGGCAAATGGTATGTTAGCCTTCATAGTGAGAGGATTCGAGTACAGGAACAGGGGTGTCTTGCTGCAATTATACAGGGCCTTGGTGAGACCACACCTGGAATATTGTGTGCAGTTTTGGTCTCCTTATCTGAGGAAGGATGTACTTGCTTTCGGGGGAGTGCAACGAAGGTTTACCCGACTGATTCCTGGGATGGCGGGACTGACATATGAGGAGAGATTGAGTCAGTTAGGATTATATTGGCTGGAGTTCAGAAGAATGAGGAGGGATCTCATAGAAACCTATAAAATTCTAACAGGATTAGACAGGGTAGATGCAGGAAGGATGTACGCGATGGTGGGGGAGTCCAGGGCCAGGGGTCACAGTATGAGGATATGGGGTAGACCATTTAGGACTGAGATGAGGAGAAATTTCTTCACCCGGAGAGTGGTGAGTCTGTGGAATTCGTTACCACAGAAAGTAGTTGAGTCCAAAACATTGTATGTTTTCAAGAAGGAGTTAGATATAGCTCTTGGGGCGAAAGGGATCAAAGGATAAGGGGAGAAAGCGGGAGCAGGCTATTGAGTCGGATGATCAGCCATGATCATAATGAATGGCAGAGCAGGCTCGAAGGGCCGAATGGCCTACTCCTGCTCCTAGTTTCTATGTTTCTGACATCTCACGCCACACCTCACACAGCCTTCCATCCTTCTTTAGATATATTTTACCCTTTTGATTTGTCTATCCAATTGTTTCCACTTGTCTTTAGAAGTTACCTTTCCCATGATATAAAAATCTTTCATGTTATCATTATGGTCAGCGCTTTTGGGAAAAATCAACGTAATAACCTTGCCTTATTTATCTTGCCAGTTGTAAACATTTCCCATGTCCCTTTGGAAATCAAATACTTCTCTTACCTAAAAATGCAAATTCCATTCTCACCCTAGCTTTACTGAAGTTCATTTGAAACACCTGTTTTACACCTCATTTCTTTGATATTTTAAACCTTGCAGTCTAATCATCTCTAATTTAATTAAATTAGTCACACACAGAGAAGCATACACCCACATACTAGGGATGGGCAATAAATGCTGGCCCAGCCAGCGAATCCCACATCCCATGAATGAGTAAAACACACAGACACAGAGAGACACAAATGCACACAGATAAGCCTGCTTTAAAATGTCCCACAATAATATTAGGAAACATATAATAGTTTCTTGGCACCATTGTGTCTATACTGGCTTTCTGAATGAGCAATTCTCCTAGTGCCACTCCCCTACCATCTCTCCAATGGCCCTGCATATTCTTCCTTTCCAGGTCATAATCTAATTCCCTCTTCAATCTGTCTCCACCACACTCTCAGGCAGTGCATTCTAGATCCTAACCACTCACTGCATAAACAAGCTTTTCCTCATGTCACCAATGCTTCTTTCAGTAATTACTTTAAATCTGGTTCTCTGGTTCTTGATCCTTCTACCAATGGGAACAGTTTCTCTGCATCTACTGTCCAGACCCCTCATGATTTTAAATCTCTATCAAATCTCCTCTCAACCTTCCCTTCTCCAAGAACAGTCCCAATTGTTTGACTTAAGTGGAACATTGAGAGATACAAGACAGAGAAGATGTTACAAGTGCCTATAGAAAAGTATAAGCTTATCCACTTTGGATCCAAGGAGGACTGACCAGAGCATTTGTTAATGGGGAGAAGCTGGGAATTATGGAGGAGCAGAGATTTGGGTATCTTGTATTCATTTATGGGACCTGGCATCACTGGCAAGGCCAATATTTATTGTCCATCTCTAATTTTCCTTGAGAAGGTGGGAGTGAGCTGCCTTCTTGAATCGCTGCAGTCCATGTGGTGTAGGTACATCTACAGTGCTGTTAGGGAGAGAGTTCCAACACTTTGACCCAGCAACAGTGAAGGAATGGTGATGCACAGTAGCAGCAGTGTGTACCATCTACAAGATGCACTGCAGCAATTCACCAAGGCTCCTTCAACAGCACCTTCCAAACTCATGACTGCTACCATCTAGAAGGACAAGGGCAGCAGACACATGGGAACACCATCAATTGCAAGTTACCCTCCAAACCTCTCACCATCCTGATTTGGAAATATATCACCGTTTCTTCACTGTCACTTGGTCAAAATCTTGGAACTCCCTCCCTAACAGCACCGTGGATGTACCTGCCTTCTTCTTCTCAGGCAAGATCCAGGATGACTCCCCTCCATTCCTGTTGGATGGGTTCTGAGATGGCTGATAGGTCCAGTCGACTATCTGCAGACTCTGCCACATGTGGGGCAGATGGCGTTTGCAGGGTTGGGTGGATGAGTTGTTTGGAGGTTTGTGCACTCCCTCCAATGCCTCAGCTTTACCTCTGCTTTTTCCTAAGGAATTCTCTCGATGTGTTCGGTGCCTTCCCGTTTTAATCTTCTACAAGTTGGCTGGTCACAAGCCAGGGTCTCCCTTGGTGGAAATGTCTGACCTCTTCAGGGATGCTTTGAGGACATCCCTAAAGTGTTTCCACTGTCCACCTGGGAGTCTCCTGCTGCGACCAAGTTCTGAGTAGAACGGTTTGCTCTGGTGTTGGACGTACAAATGTCCTGTCCAACAGAGCTGGTTTTAAATGTTGAACATCTCGATGCTGGGCATGTTGGCCTGGGAGAGGATGCTGCTGTTGGATCACCTTTCTTGCCACCAGATTTGAAGGATCTTGCGAAGCCACCGTTGGTGGTACTTCTCCAGTGGTTTGAGATGCCTCCTGCAGGTCGTCCAAGCCTCTGAAGCAAAGAGGAGCGCGGAGATCACCACTGCCCAGGAAATCGTGATCTTAGTCTCAGGTTTGAGATCCTGGTCCTCAAATACTCTTTTCCTTTGTCGGCTGAAGGCTGAGCTGGCACATTGGAGGCGATGATGAATTTGAATACTTTTAAGGCAGAGGTGGATAGATTCTTGGTAAGCAAGGAGGTGATACATTATCGGGGATAGGTGGAATACAGATTTCAGGTTTCTATCAACTATGATCTTATTAAATGGTGGAGCAGGCTCGAGGGGCTGAATGGCACACTCCAGCTCCTCATGTTCGTATGATCTTTTAATTCAAGGCCTTTTCCCCAGTCTCTACCCACAGATATACTATTGTTTTATTTGAATTTACCCTTCTATTTCTCTTGCCTTAGTTGGCAAGACTCACCAGTTGTTGGCTCCTGGTCCAGCATTGCATTGATTTTGAAATTCTCATCTTTGTTTTCAGATTCCTCCATGGCCTCATCCCCTATCTCTGTCATCTCCAGGCCTGCAACTCTCCGAGTTCTCCGCACTTCTCCAATTCTGGTCTGCTGTACATCCCTGATCACTCCACCATGAATGGCCGTTAGCTTCAGTTGTCTGGGCCCTAAGCTCTGGAATTGCATCCTTACACCCTGCCACTTCTCCCACTCCACCTTTAAGATGCTGCTTGAAACCTACATCTTTGACCAAGCTTTTCCAAATACCTCATGTGATTTGGTGCCAAATTCTGTTTGATAATGCTCCTATGAAATGCCTTGGGGTGTTTTATTATTTTAAAGGTGCTATATAAATCCAGGTTACTGTTAACTCAGAAGGTTATGGATTAGGGGAGGCAGTGGCGTAGTGGTATTGTCAATGGTAATCCAGAGACCCAGGGTAATGCTCTAGGGACCCGGGTTTGAATCCCACCATGACAGATGGTACACCCTGTCTCACAAGCAGCAGAATTGTACTCAACCACAATCTGTAACCTCATGGCCCGGCATATCCCCCACTCTACCATTACCAGCAAACCAGGGGTTAAATCCTGGTCCAATGAAGAGTGCAGGAGTGCATGCCAGGAGCAGCACCAGGCATACCTAAAAATGAGGTGCCAACCTGGAGAAGCTACAACTCAGGACTACTTGTGTGCCAAACTGCATAAGCAGCAAGTGTTAGACAGAAAAACCAATGGATCAGATCTAAGCTCTGCAGTCCTGCCACATCCAGCCATGAATGGTGATGGACAATTAAACAACTCACTGGAGGAGGAGGCTCCACAAATATCCCCATCCTCAATGGTAGAGGAGCCCAGCACATCAGTAGACTGATCATTTTCAGCCAAGAGTGCTGAGTGGATAATCCATCTTGGCCTAGCATCACAGATGCCAGTCTTCAGCCAATTCGATTCACTCCATGAGATATCAAGAAACGGCTGAAGACACTGGATACTGTAAAGGCTGTGGGTCCTGATAATATCTTGGCAATAGCAGTGAAGACTTGTGCTCCAGAACTTACCGTGCCTCTAGCCAAGCTGTTCCAAATTAGCTACAACACTGGCAACTACCCGGCTATGTGGAAAATTGGCACCACACCCACAAATATTCACTGCCTCCACCACCGATGCACAGTAGCAGCAGTGTGTACCATCTACAAGATGCACTGCAAAAACTCACCAAGGCTCCTTAGGCAGCACCTTCCAAACCTACAACCACTACCATCTAGAAGGACATGGGCAGCAGATAGATGGGAACACCACCACCTGGAAGTTCCCCTCCAAGTCACTCACCATCCTGACTTGGAAATATATCGCCGTTCCTTCACTGTCGCTGGGTCAAAATCCTGGAACTCCCTCCCTAACAGCACTGTGGGTGTACCTACACCACAGGGACTGCAGTGGTTCAAGAAGGCAGCTCAGCACCACCTTCTCAAGGGCAACTAGGGATGGACAATAAATGCTGGTCCAGCCAGCAAAGCCCACATCCCATAAATGAATTAAAAAACTCCAGGGCTGAGCACATAATCTAGGTGAGTAGGGGGAAGGTGAGTAGGGGGAAGGGGAGTGTGAGTGCTGTGTTGTTGGAGGTGCTGTCCTTTGGAAGTGGTTAGGTGGGTGTTAAAGATCCCATTAAATTATTAGGTCAGAGGGGGAGTTCTTTCAATGCCCTGGACAGCAGATAACTTTCAAAGTGACTGTAAGTGGAGCATTTCAAGATTTTAAGTGATGCACCAATACACACTATAAATTGGAAATCGGTCTCTCTTTAATGCAAAGTCCATAAAGTTAGTTTCAATAAAACAGCAGTGACTTGTAAGAATAAATCAGAAATACAAGTGTTATATAAATTATATAAATGGTTAGCAATTTCCATTTGAGTAATGCTGCCTAGCCCAGGAACTCAACAGTAGTGTGTTCAGGATCCAGTAGGTGGAAACAGTGGGTAGACGGGTTAGTGAATATTGACCATTGCACAGGTCACAACAAGGGACAAGGAGGCAGGCACAAGGTCTTCATATTTCCCACACATGCACCAGTGAGAACAGGATGTAAATAGCAAGGGTCCGAGCACAGGGATTACACAGGCTAGCACCATGGCTCTAGAACATTGGGAGAGTCTCCCCAGTCCAGTCCCGACCTGATTGAAAGTTTCTAATTGCCAAGGGTTCCTCTCTGACAGGGACAGTGGGGGTCAGACATTGACCTTTCACTCTCTGGAACCTGGGGTCAAATTCAGCTGCAGAGAAGATACAGGTTGTAACTGGAGATACAGGTTGTAACTGGAGGATGACTGGAAGAGAGGAAGTTTCAGAATGTTTGCACAGGTAGAGTTGCAAGCAGATCCAGGTTAGGAGTGTACTGCAAGTAATAAAACTAATGTCTGTAGCTGACTTTTACAAATATTGTTCTTTAACAATGATGAAAACAGTCACCCGTACCAGTCCCACCCTGGAGAGTCACAGACAGAGACAGACAGTGTTTCTGTACCAGTTCCACGGACAGACAGTGCCCCTTTCCAGGAATAAGCACTGGACCATGATCAGGAGCAGTAACCCGGGTTGATTTCCCCTCTCTCTCTCTCTCTAACCCAGGGATAAGTTAACAGGCTTCTTCTCAATTTGAATTTAAGTCTCTGATGTAACCAGACTGGATGATAATGAAGGCCTTGTACCCCCAGGCATTAGCAGAGTTCTCGTCAATATAAATCAGGCAGTGAGAAAAGGCTGCAACAGACACACTCACTGTAAACAAATGGAGACAGTAACATGTTTTTGAAACTCAGAGATCTCAATTCAGAGTCCAGGAGCAGTGAGAGTCTTCATGGTGGAATAGTCCTGCATAGGCTGCGTGTGGTTACTGGAAGCTGTAAGGCTGACGGGTTGGGGGTAAAGGGGGGCAAAATCCTTCCATCCCCTTACTCTACTTGTCTTGCATCTTTTCCATTATAGGCACAATCATGTCGAACTTTGGTCTTTTCGCTGGATCCTCATTCATGCAGATCTTCATCAGTTTGCAAATGTGAGGGGAGATTCCAGGGGGGATGGTGGGCCGGAGACCTTCCAGAGACACCTGTAAAATCAGAGTCATCAGGATCAAAAACTTCAAATACTCTATTTAATATAACAGCTCATCTGAAAGAAAGGCCCTCAAACTGTGCAGCACTCCCTCAGTGCTGACCCTCCGACAGTGCAGCATTCTCTCAGTGCTGACCCTCCAACAGTGCAGCACTCTCTCAGTGCTGACCCTCCAACAGTGCAGCACTCCCTCAGTGCTGACCCTCCAACAGTACAGCACTGCCGTAGTGCTGACCCTCCGACAGTGCAGCACTCGTCAGTACTCACCTTCTGACAGTGCAGCACTCCCTCAGTACAGACCCTCCGACATTGCTGGATCCTACAGTACTGATCCTCTGACAGTGCAGCACTCCCTCAGTACAGACCCTCCGATAGCGCAGTGCTCCATCAGTATTGACCCTCCAACCCTGCGGCACTCCCATAGTACAGGCGGGAGGCGATGACGTTGTGGTATTGTCAATGGACTAGTAATCAAGAGACCCAGGGTAATGCTTTGGGGATCCGGGTTCAAATCCCACCACTGGAGATGGTGAAATTTGAATTCAATAAAAATCTGGAATTAAAAGTCTAATGATGAATTAAAAGTCTAATGATGATCAGGAAACCATTGTCGATTTTGTAAAAACCCATCTGGGTCACTAACGTCATCCTGTCAAAATCTGTCATCCTTACCTGGTCTGGCCTACATGTGACTCCAGACCCACAGCAATGTGGTTGACTCTGAAATGGCTGAACCAGACACTCAGTTGTAACAAACCGCTACAAAGTTACAATACAGGAACGAAACTGGACGGACCACCCGGCATTGACCTAGGCACCGGAAACAACAACGGCAAACTCAGCCCTGTCAACCCTGCAAAGTCCCCCTTACTAACATCTGGGGTCTAGTGCCAAAATTGGAAGAGCTGTCTCACAGACTAGTCAAGCAACAGCCTGACATAGTCATCCTCACGGAATCATATCTTACAGATAATGTCCCAGACTCCACCATCACCATCCCTGGGTATGTCCTGTCCCACCGGCAGGTCAGACCCAGCAAAGGTGACAGCACAGTGGTATACAGTCGGGAGGGAGTTGCCCTGGGAGTCCTCTGCATCGACTCCGGACCCCATGAAGTCTCATGGCATCAGGTCAAAAATGGGCAAGGAAACCTCCTGCTGATTATCAGATACCACCCTTCCTCAGCTGATGAATCAGTGCTCCTCCATGTCGAACATCACTTGGAGGAAGCACTGAGGGTGGCAAAGGCACAGAATGTACCCTGGGTGGGGACTTCAATGTCCATTCCCGAGAGTGGCTCGCTAGCACCACTACTGACTGAGCTGGCCGAGTCCTAAAGGATATAACTGCTAGACTGGGTCTGCAGCAGGTGGTGAGGGAACCAACAAGAGGGAAAAACATACTTGATCTCATCCTCATCAACCTGCCTGTCACAGATGCATCTGTCCATGATGGTATTGGTAGGAGTGACCACCGCACAGTCGTTGTGGAGATGAAGTCCTGTCTTCACATTGAGGATACCCTCCATCGTGTTGTGTGTCACTACCACGCTAAATGGGATAGATTTTGAACAGATCTAGCAACTCAAGACTGGGCATCCATGAGGTGCTGTGGGGCATCAGCAGCAGCAGAATTGTACTCGAACACAATCTGTAACCTCATGGCCCAGCATATCCCCCACTCTACCACTACCATCAAACCAGGGGATCAACCCTGGTTCAATGAAAAGTGCAGGAGGACATGCCAGGAGCAGCACCAGGCATACCTAAAAATGAGGTGTCAACCTGGTGAAGCTATAACACAGGACTACTTGTGTGTCAAACAGCATAAGCAGCAAGTGATAGATAGGCCTAAGAGATCCACAACCAACGGATCAGATCTAAGCTCTGCAGTCCTGCCACATCGTGAATGGTGGTGGACAATTAAACAACTCACTGGAAGAGGAGGCTCCACAAATATCCCCATCCTTAATGATGGAGGAGCCCAGAACATCAGTGCAAAAGATAAGGCTGAAGCATTTACTACAATCTTCAGCCAGAAGTGCCGAGTGGATGATCCATCTCAGCCTCTTCCGGAGGTCCCCAGCATCACAGATGCCAGTCTTCAGCCAATTCGATTCACTCCATGTGATATCAAGAAACAGCTGAAGGCACTGGATACAGCAAAGGTTATGGGCCCTGACAATATTCTGGCAATAGTACTGAAGACTTGTGCTCCAGATCTTGCCACACCCCTAGCCAAGCTGTTCCAGTACAGCTACAACAGTGGCATCTACCCAGCTATGTGGAAAATTGCCCAGTTATGTCCTGTACACAAAAAGCAGGACAAATCCAACCCGGCCAATTACCGCCCCATCAGTCTACTCTTGATCATCAGTAAAGTAATGGAAGGGGTTATCAACAGTGCGATCAAGCGGCACTTGCTTTGCAATAACCTGCTCATGACACCCAGGTTGGGTTCTGCCAGGGTCACTCAGCTCCTGACCTCATTACAGCCTTGGTTCAAACAAGGACAAAAGAGCTAAACTCCCGAGGTGAGTGAGAGTGACTGCCCTTGACATCAAGGCAGTATTTGACTGAGTGTGGCATCAAGGAGCCCTAGCAAAACTGGAGTCAATGGGAATCAGGGGGAAAACTCTCCGCTAGTTGGAGTCATACCGAGCACAAAGGAAGATGGTTGTGGATGTTAGAGGTCAGTCATCTCAGCTCCAGGACACCACAGCAGGAGTTCCTCAGGGTAGTGTCCCAACCATCTTTCAGTTGCTTCATCAATGACCTTCCTTCCATCATAAGGTCAGAAGTGGGGGTGTTCGCTGATGATTGCACAATGTGCAGCACCATTCACAACTCCTCATATACTGAAGCAGTCCATGTCCAAATGCAGCAAGACCTGGACAATATCCAGGCTTGGGTTGACAAGTGGCAAGTAACATTCATGCCACACAAGTGCCAGGCAATGACCATCTCCAACAAGAAAGAATCCAACCATCGCCCCTTGATGTTCAATGGCATTACCATCACTGAATCCCCCACTATCAACATCCTGGGGCTTACCATTGACCAGAAACTGAACTGGACTAGCCATATAAATACTGTGGCTATAAGAGCAGGTCAGAGGCTAGGAATCCTGCGGTGAGTAACTCACCTCCTGACTCCCCAAAGCCTGTCCACCATCTACAAGGCACAAGTCAGGAGTGTGATGGAATACTCCCCACTTGTCTGGATAAGTGCAGCTGCCACAACACTCAAGAAGCTTGACATCGTCCAGGACAAAGCAGTCCGCTTGATTGGCACCACATACACAAACATTCACTCCCTCCACCACCGATGCACAGTAGCAGCAGTGTGTGTACCACCTACAAGATGCACTGCAGGAATTCACCAAGGCTTCTTCGACAGCACCTTCCAAATCCATGACCACTACCATCTAGAAGGGTAAGGGCAGCAGATAGATGGGAACATCACCACCTGGTAGTTCACCTCAAAGTAACTCAACATTCTGACTTGGAAATATATCACTGTCGTTGGGTCAAAATCCTGGAACTCCCTTCCTAACAGCACTGTGGGTGTACCTACACCAGATGGACTGCAGCAGTTTAACAATACAGCTCACCACCACCTTCTCAAGGGCAACTAGAGATGGGCAATAAATGCTGACTAAGCCAGCGAAGCCCACATCCCATGAATGTTTAAAAAACCCTCCGACAGTGCAGCACTCCCTCAGTACTGACCCTCTGACAGTGCAGCACTCCCTCAGTACTGACCCTCTGATCGTGCAGCACTCCCTCAGGACTGACCCTCTGACAGTGTGGGACTCCCACTACCACAATGGGAATTTCACCCTGGATTTCCATTTCAAGTCTCTGATATGGGACTGGATCCCATGATTCAGAGGTTAGAGTGTTACTCACTGGCCATAGTTAACACCCTGTAATTTTTGCACCTCAACCCTGAAATTTGTAAATCCAAGGAAATTTCAGCAACCTGCCTTCATAACTGAACCCTTTGATTCCTGCAGAACACCTGACATACCCACGTGACACTTTATATTGACTATGTGTTCAGAGGGATGGGAGCAAGGAGTTAAATCTTTTTCCCTTGGAGAGCTCCCACTCCAGGAGTGGAGACAAACTCACCTTCATCCCGATCTCCATGTTGGAGAGATCTGCAAAGGGCACCTCCCGGGTTACCAGCTCCCACAGGAGAATGGCAAAGCTCCACATGTCCGCAGAACGCCTGTTAATCTCTTCTGGCTTTTTCTGAAGAGCTGCATTCAGAGAAGGGAAACAATACAGAAGCACAGCATTATAATTAATATTATCTGAGCTTCTAACAAACCACAGCACAACAATTCAACCTGTTACACCACAGGCTTACAATAGTTCTATTTAACATTGATATTAGCAGGCCAGAGAGGGAGGTAATGAGGGTTTGGTCAAGTGCTGCGGTATTAAGTCACCAGCTGATCTCCACAATTTATTCACTCAACACTGAACCTGAATGGCAATCTGGATATTGGACAATGAGTCTAATCCGGATATCGGACAGTGAGGCTAATCCAGATATCCAGCAGTGAGGCTAATCCAGATATCCAGCAGTGAAGCTAATCCAGATATCCAGCAGTGAGGCTAATCCAAATATCGGACAGTGAGGCTAATCCAGGTATCCAGAGTGAGGCTAATCTGAATATCGGACAGTGGGGCTAATCCGGATTTTGGACAATGAGTTGAATCCAGATATCCGACAGCGAAGCTAATCCGGATATCAGACGGAGTCTAATCCAGATTTCGGACAGTGAGGCTCATCTGGATTTCTGACAGTTGAATCCGGATATCCAGCAGTGAGGCTAATCCGGATATCCGACAGAGTCTAATCCCGATATCGGACAGTGAGTCGAATCCGGATATCTGACAGAGTCAAATCCGGATATCCAGCAGTGAGGCTAATCCAGATATCCGACAGAGAGTCTAATCCCGATATCAGACAGTGAGTCGAATCTGGATTTCTGACAGTGAGTTGAATCCGGATATCCGACAGTGAGTCAAATCCAGATATCTGACAGAGAGTCAAATCCGGATATCCGACAGTGGGCTAATCCGGATATCCGACAATGAGTCTAATCCGGATATCCAACAGTGAGTCAAATCCAGATATCCGACAATGAGGCTAATCCGGATATCCGACAGTGAGTGGAATCCGGATATCCGACAGTGAGTCGCATCTGGATATCTGACAGTGAGGCTAATCTGACAGTGAGTTGAATCTGGATATCCAACAGTGAGTCGATTCCGGATATCCGACAGTGAGGCGAATCCGGATATCCGACAGTGAGGCGAATCTGGATATCTGACAGTGAGTCCAATCCGGATATCTGACAGTGAGTCAAATCCGGATATCCGACAGTGAGTCGAATCCGGATACCCGACAGTGAGTCGAATCCGGATACCCGACAGTGAGGCTAATCCGGATATCCGACAGTGAGGCTAATCCGGATATCCGACAGTGAGGCTAATCCGGATATCCGACAGTGAGTCGAATCCGGATATCCGACAGTGAGTCGAATCCGGATATCCGACAGTGAGTCGAATCCGGATACCCGACAGTGAGTCGAATCCGGATATCCGACAGTGAGTCGAATCCGGATACCCGACAGTGAGGCTAATCCGGATACCCGACAGTGAGGCTAATCCGGATACCCGACAGTGAGGCTAATCCGGATACCCGACAGTGAGGCTAATCCGGATACCCGACAGTGAGGCTAATCCGGATACCCGACAGTGAGGCTAATCCGGATATCCGACAGTGAGGCTAATCCGGATATCCGACAGTGGGGCTAATCCAGATATCCGACAGTGAGGCTAATCCAGATATCCAACAGTGAGGCTAATCCAGATATCCGACAGTGAGGCTAATCCAGATATCCAACAGTGGGCTAATCTGGATATCCAACAGTGGGCTAATCCGGATATCCAACAGTGGGCTAATCCGGATATCCGACAATGAGGCTAATCCGGATATCCGACAGTATGCTAATCCGGATATCCAACAGTGAGGCTAATCCAGATATCCAACAGTGGGCTAATCCGGATATCCGACAATGAGGCTAATCCGGATATCCGACGGTGAGTTGAATCCAGATTTCTGATCAAGAGTCTAATCTGGAGATCGGACAGAGAGTTGAATCTAGATATCCGAATTAGGCTCATGGAATGATGCCTCCCTAGTGCCAGGATCAAGGATGTCATTGAGTAGCTGCAGGACATTCTGAAAGTGGAGGATGAACAGCCAGAAGTTGTGGTCCCTATTGGTAGCAATGACATAGGTAAAAAGAGGGATGAGGTACTGAAAGCAGAATATAGGGAGCAAGGAAATAAATTAAAAAGCAGAACCTCAGTAGGTAGTAATCTCAGGATTACTCGCAATGCCACATGCTAGCGAGATCAGGAATGGGAGACTAGATCAGATGAATACGTGGCTAGAGAGATGGTTTAGCAAGGAGGGATTTAGGCTCCTGAGGTATTGAAACTGATTCTGGGGAAGATGGGACCTGTACAAGCTGGACAGGTTGCACCCCAGCAGGACCGGGACCAATATCTTTGCAGGGGTATTTGCTAGTACTGTGGGGCAGGGTTTAAACTAGATTGGCAAGGAGATGGGAACCTGAGCGGGGAGACACAAGAGAGGGAAGCAAAGATAGGAATGAAACACAGAGAAGTAGAAAGTAAAAGTGGAAGGCAGAGGAAACAAGGGCCAGCAGCAAATAGTTCAAAAATAGATGTGTAAAAATGTTAAAAAAATACATGTCTAAAGGCACTGCATCTGAATGCACGGAGTTTTTAGGAAGAATAGGCAAAAAGGAAAAGGTGTTGTTAGTTAAGGATGAAATTAGTGCAATAGTGAGAAAGGACATTGGCTCAGGTAATCTAGATATAGACGCAGTCTGGATGGAGGTAACTAGGGGTGGGAGTTGGTGATAGGCCTCCAAACAGTAGTGGTAAGGTAGGGGATGGCATTAAACAGGAAATTAGAGATGCAGGTAACAAGGATGTTACAGTAATCAAGGATGACTCTAATCTACATGCAGACTGCTCAAACTAAATTAACAATGATACTGTGGCAGATGAATTCCTGGAGTGTGTGTGAGATGTTTTCTTTTCAGCCAGTATGTCAAGGAACCACCTAGGGAGCAAACTATCCTAGATTTATTTACATGGAGAAAGACTGCAGAAAGCTGCAGCACAGAGGGATTTGAGGGTCCTTGTGCATGAACCCCAAAAAGCTAACATACAAGTTCAGCAGGTAATAGGGAAGGCAAATGGAATGTTGGCCTTTATTTCAAAGGGAATGGAGCATAAAAATAGCTAAGTCCTGCTAAAACTATACAAGGCGCTAGTTAGACCACACCTAGAATACTGTGAACAGTTTTAGCCCCCTTATCTAAGGAAAGATATACTGGCATTGGAGGCAGTCCAGAGAAGGTTCACTAGGTTGATCCCGGGGATGGAGGGATTTTCTTATGAGGAGAGGTGAGTAGGTTGGGCCTGTACTCATTGCAGTTTAGAAGAATGAGAGGTGACCTTATTGAAACATATAAGATTCTTAGGGGGCTTGACGGGATAGATGCTGAGAGATTGTTTCCCCTTCTGGGAGAGTCTAGGACCAGAGGGCATAATCTCAGATAAAGGGCGCCCATTTAAAACAGAGATGAGGAGGAGTTTCTTCTCTCAGAGGGTAGTGAATCTGTGGAATTCTTTACCACAGAGGGCTGTAGAGGCTGGGTCATTAAGTATATTCAAGGCTGAGATAAACAGGTTTTTAATCAGTAAGGGAATCAAGGGTTATGGGGAAAAGGCAGGAAAGTGGAGTTGAGGATTATCAGACCAGCACAAACTCACTGAATGGCAGTGCAGACTCAATGGACCAAATGGGCCTACTTCTGCTCCTACGTCTTATGGTCTTATTTGGTACTATGCAATGAGAAGGGGTTAATTAATAATCTTGTTGTGTGGGTCCTTTAGGGAACAGTGATCATAACATATTAGAATTCTTCATTAGGATGGAAAGTGAAGTAGTCCAATCGAAACTAGGGTCCTAAGTCCAAACCAAGGAAACTACGAAAGTATGAGGTGTGAGTTGGCTACGATAGATTGGGAAACTTCATTAAAAGGCATGATGGTGGAGAGGCAATGGCTAATATTTAAGGAATGAATGTATCCATTGCAACAGTTATACATTCCATTCTGGTGCAAAAAGACAACAGGAGAAGCAGCCTAGCCATGGCTAACAAAAGAAATTAAGGATAGTATTAAATTCAAAGAGGAGTCATATAAAGTTGCTAGAAAAAGTAGCAAGCCTGAGGATTGGGAACAGTTTAGAATTCAGCAAAGGAGGACCAAGAGATTGAATAAGAGGGGAAAAATAAAGTATGAGAGTAAACTTGCAAAGAACATAAAAGAGGACTGTAAAAGCTTCTATAAGTCTGTAAAAAGAAAAAGACTGGTGAAGACAAATGTCGATCCCTTATAGTCCGAAATGAGAGAATTTATAATAGAGAACAAGGAAATGGCAGGACTTTAGTTCCGTCTTTACTGAGGAAGACACAAGTACCTTCTCAGAAATACTAGGGAATCAAGGGTCTAATGAGAAGGAGGAATTGAAGGAAATTAGTATTACTAAAAAATAGTGCTGGAGAAATTAATGGGACTGAAAGCCGATAAATCCCCAGGGCCTGATAATCTACATCCCAGGGTACTAAAGGAGGTGGCCATGGAAATAATGTGTTGGTTGTCATCTTCCAAAATTCTGTAGATTCTGGAACCGCCCTGGCAGGTTGGAGGGTGACAAATGTAACCCCCCTATTTAAAAAAGAAGGGATGGGGGGAGGTAGGAAACGGAATTACAGGCCGGTTAGCCTAACATCAGTAGTAGGGAAAATGCTAGAGGCTATTATAAAGGATGTGATAACAGGACAGTTAGAAAATATCAACGAGAATAGACAAAGTCAACATAGATTTATGAAAGGGAAATCATGTTTGACAAACCTACAGGAGTTTTTTGAGGACATAACGAGCAGAATAGATAAGGGAGAACCAGTGGATGTGGTGTATTTGGATTTTCAGGAAGTTTTTGATAAAGTCCCACATGAGGTTAGTGTGTAAAATTAAAGCACACGGGATTAGGGATAATATATTAGCATGGATTGAGAATTGGTTAGCAGACAGGAAACAGAGAGTAGGAATAAATGGGTCTTTTTCAGAGTAGCAGGCAATGACAGTGAACTTTGGAAGATGACAACCAACACATCCACTAGTGGGGTACCACAGGAATCAGTGCTTGGGCCCAGCTATTCACAATATATATCAATGGTTTGGATGAGGGAACCAAATGTAATATTTCCAAGTTTACTGATGACACGAAACAAGGTGGGATTGTGAGTGGTGAGGAGGATGTTAAGTGGCTTCAAGGTGATTTAGACAAGTTGAGTGAGTGGTCAAATACATGGCAGATGCAGTATAACGTGGATAAGTATGAAGTTATCCACTTCAGTAGGAAAAACAGAATGGCAGAGCATTATATAAATGGTGATAGATTGGGAAATGTTGATGTACAAAGGGACCTGGGTATCCTTGTACACCAATCACTGAAAGCAAGCATGCAGATGCAGCAAGCAGTTAATGCAAATGGTATGTAGGCCTTCATTGCGAGAGGACTTGAGCACAGGAGCAAGGATGTCTTCCTGCAGCTGTACAGGGCCTTGGTGAGACCACACCTGGAGTATTGTGTGCAGTTTTGGTCTCCTTACTTAACAGAGGATATATTTGCCACAGAGGGAGTGCAGTGAAGGTTCACCAGACTGATTCCTGGGATGGCGGGATTGTCGTATGAGGAGAGATTGGGCTGACTGGGCCTGTATTCACTGGAGTTTAGAAGCATGAGAGGGGATCTCATTGAAACATATAAAATTCTGACAGGGCTGGACAGACCGGATGCAGGGATGACGTTTCCTCTGACTGGGCTGCGGGGGGGGGTCTAGAACAAGGGATCACAATCTCAGGATATGGGGTGGGCCATTTAGGACTGAGATGAGTAGAAGTTTGTTCACTCAGAGGGTGATGAACTTGTGGAATTCTCTACCACAGAGGCTGTGGAGGCCAAATCACTGAATATATTTAAGAAGGAAATAGATTTCTAGATCCTAAAGGCGTCAAGGGGCATGGGGAGAGCGTGGGAGTATTGCACTGAGATAGAGGATCGGCCATGATCATTCTGTATGGCGGAGCAAGCTCGAAAGGTTGAATGACCTACTCCTGCTCCAATTTTCTATGTCTATGTCTATCCAACAGGGAATGAGTCCAATCTGGAAATCCAACAGTGAGTCTAAACCTGATTTCTGACAGTGAGTCTAATCCAGATATCTGACAATGAATTAGCCTGATTCGGACATCTGACACTGAATACCCAGCTTTAGGAGCGAGCATGTTTCTATTCCAGCGCATGTTAACGTGGGACCCGGAGAAGAAGAAACTCGCTGGGTGTTGCGATGTCTACGGTTCAATTGTCAGTGATGAAGAGACGAGTGGAATACTTCACCTTCTGGAGCAACCCAGGCTGGGGCGTACATTCTCCCTGGGCACTGGAAGGAGAATTTGACGTCAGCCATGCTGATTCGAGCTGTCATGTCCTCGTCAATCTGCTCATTGCAAAACAAAAAATGATAAACAGGGCTGAGCCATGAGGTACAAGGGGAGAAAAGGTTCCTGCTCATGTTTCAAAGTCAATGTGAGATTGATCCAGGAACACAGGAGCAGGAGGAAGCCATTGAACTCCTTTAGACTGTTTCATCATTCAATGAGATCATCCCTGATCTGCAAACAAACTCCAAATGTCCACCATTGTTTGATATCCCTTAAAACCCATGGTTAAGCAAGATCTATTAACATCAGGTGTAAAATTAACAATTAGAATCACAGAATGGTTATGGCACAAGCGGAGGCCACACTCTCGTCTGCTCCACCCTCCTATTTTTCTACGCACTTGCACGCTGTACCGGGTGTAATACAGGGGTTACTATCTTTGAGGTGCTGCTCGCTTGTTTCCCTCCCAGCTCCCTAAACTCTGCCTGCAGGATTACATCCCTCTTTCTACCTATGTCATTGGTACTGATGTGCACTACAACTGCTGGCTGTTCACCCTCCCCCCTCTGAGTGCTCTGAAGCCACTCAGTGATACCCCTGACCCTGAAACCAGCGAGGCAACACACCTCCCCGGAGTCAAGTCCACAGCCACAGAAACACCTGTTTGTTCCCCTAACTACTGAATCCCTTTGCACTATTGCTTTCTCATTCTTCCATCTGAGCCAGCTGTGGTGCCTTGGACCTGACTCTAGTTCTCTAGTTGCACTCCCCGGATATACCAGCACTTTCACCAATATTCCAAACTGACCCAGCATCAATTGCCACTTGTAGAAGATAGTTCCAAACTCCTACCAACCTTTGTGTGGAGAAGTGTTTCCTCATCTCACTCCTAAAAGGTCTGTCTCTAATTTTCAGACTCTGCCTCCTAGGCCTAGACTCCCCAACCAGTGAAAATAGTTTCTCTCTACTGACCCTATCTGTTCCCCTTAACATCTTGAAGACTTTGACCAAATCATCTTAAACCTTCCAAATTCCAGGGAATACAGCCCTAGTTTGTGTAATCTCTCCTTGTGAATTAACCCTTCAAATTCAGTTATCATTCATGGGAGGGTTTACCCCCTCAGACTTGATTTATAAGGAAAACACATCCCAGCACGTCCCCCACCCTTAAGGGGCTGCATCACGGAGAATGCCCTGTGATGCCCTGTTTATGGGGACCGTGGATCCACCAACCTTGCCAGTGCTCCAATGGAACCCCTGTTTTTGCTGGATATATCCTCTGGTACTTTGCTATTCAACTACGGGGAGGCAGAACAATGAACCCTGGTCCGCCCCCTCACCTAATCCAGGAACTGGTGGCTGTTGAGAGCAGGAAAAATGAATGAGTGTGTGTTCTAAACTGAGGGATGCTTAGGCCATTTGTCTGTGGCTGAGATCAGGAAATTCTGTTTAAAATTACAACACTGACATTTTGCATTCCTCACCACAGTTGCTGCTCGATACTCCACTTCCCCACACAAACCCTATTGTTGCTCCCCCCCCTCCCCCCACCCAGCCCTGTACACAGGTCTGAGGCTGGCTGGTGTAAAATTGCACAAGGTCAGTTTTTGAGTGAATCAAGATGCAGACAGCTCACCATGATGCTCTTGCTGTTGACGTAGTGTCTGGGGATAAGGGGCTCGAGGGTGTGCAGAAAGGCCAACCCCCGGGCAATGTCCAAGGCAAACTTTACCGCCTGGGTCTGGTCCACCACAAAATCTGAAAAGGTGAGAGCAGAAGTTCAGGAGACAGCTGTTAATCCCCAAGTTTAGCCCAAGAAGTAATGTGCTCCAGTCTAGCGAGCAGACAGTGCTAGGTTGCCTTTAAGTTAACTGAATTTCAGTCGAGCTGAAATAAGTTTCTGCCTCAGCCCCAGCGAGCATAATGCAAGCCCAGGGTCTCTCACACAGCTTTAAACAGGCAAGTCCCAAATCATACGCTGCTATTCCAACACAGAGTCAAAACCAGGGCTCCGGTGAACAGCTCCCGCTGATGGATGTACTGATGGGTGGGAGAGGGAGTCATGGTAAATTGTGTACCTTTTCTAGGATGTTGACCATGACTCAGCAGGCACACCTCTTAGTCAGAAGGCTGTGGGTTCAAATGCTACTCCAGAGGCAATAAGGCAATTCTGAGGGAGTGCTGCACTGTCAGAGGGTCAGTACTGAGGGAGTGCTGCACTGTCAGAGGGTCAGTACTGAGGGAGTGCTGCACTGTCAGAGGGTCAGTACTGAGGGAGTGCTGCACTGTCAGAGGGTCAGTACTGAGGGAGTGCTGCACTGTCAGAGGGTCAGTACTGAGGGAGTGCTGCACTGTCAGAGGGTCAGTACTGAGGGAGTGCTGCACTGTCAGAGGGTCAGTACTGAGGGAGTGCTGCACTGTCGGAGGGTCAGGACTGAGGGAGTGCTGCACTGTCGGAGGGTCAGGACTGAGGGAGTACAGCACCGTCAGGGAGTAAGTACTGGTGGAGTGCTGCACTGTCGGAGGGTCAATACTGAGGGTACGCCACACTCTCAAATGCAACGTTTAGGTGCCTTCTTTCAGATGAAACACCGTGTAGCCCTCTAAGCTGAAAGTAAAGGATCCCACAACACTGTTGGAAGAGGTGTTTCAATACTTAACTATTCCAATGCACTCCTAACCATCCTCCCACATTCTACCCTCTATAAACATAAGGTCATCCAAAACTCTACTGCCTGCGTCCTTACTCGTACCAAGTATCTATCACCTCTGCTTGCTGATTTGCAATTGATTCTCAGTAAAGCAATGCCATTTTAGGATTGTCACCCTCATTTCCAAATCCCTCCAGAGCCTCGCCCCTCCCTATCTTTATAATCTCAAACACACCCCTCTGAGATTGCACCCCTCCCTCTGCACTCCTCTAATTCTGGCTTGATTTTAACTGGTCAGTTTTCGCTGAAGATGTTAAAAACTGGCAGTGAAGGACAACTCTAAGTGTCTATTCTGTGTGTGCGAGCTTTTAACAGTAAAGTTTGGCCATCAACTAATGGGGGATATCACAGCCCAGTCTTCCTATCAAAGTCCAATTCTCACACACAGATTTTCCCACAGGGAATACTGGATGGGGATTAGAAACTCTGGATGACATTTCCCCAATTAAACTTAGGGAAGGGTCTGGCAGGGCAGGGGAGCGCCGAGTTAACAACACTAACTGCATTCTGTAAATAACTCATGAACTATGAAACACTGTAAAGGCACGAGATAAATGCAAGTTCTTTCTTATCCAGCAATAGCTCGAGTGCTGCCCAGGGAGAGATCAATGCACAGGAAGCTGCAACCTTCTCAGTCCAAATGGTGGGAGTTAATCAGCAGAAATTTGCTTTCAGGGGTTTTTACAAACACTCACTTGTTCCCTCATGCAGGACATTATACAGAGATCCATAAGGCATCCAGTGTGTGATGATGATGGGGTGTGGGGCTGGTGGTGATTGACAGGCTCCAAGAACAGGCAGCACGTTGGGATGTGAGAATATTCTGTGAAAAGAGAGGTGAACATTAAAACAAAGAATCGGTACAGAGAACAGACTGATTCCACTGCTCACACAAGCTCACGCCTCACATACCAGCCCATGCTCACGCCCCACATACAATCCCACGCTCACGCCCCACATACAATCCCACGCTCACGCCCCACATACAATCCCACGCTCACGCCTCACATACAATCCCACGCTCACACCTCACATACAATCCCACGCTCACACCTCACATACAATCCCACGCTCACGCCCCACATACAATCCCACGCTCACGCCTCACATACAATCCCACGCTCACACCTCACATACAATCCCACGCTCACACCTCACATACAATCCCACGCTCACGCCTCACATACAATCCCACGCTCACGCCTCACATACAATCCCACGCTCACGTCCCACATACAATCCCACGCTCACGCCCCACATACAATCCCACGCTCACACCCCACATACAATCCCACGCTCACGCCCCACATACAATCCCACGCTCACGCCCCACATACAATCCCACGCTCACGCCCACATACAATCCCACGCTCACGTCCCACATACAATCCCACGCTCACGTCCCACATACAATCCCATGCTCACGCCCCACATACAATCCCACGCTCACGTCCCACATACAATCCCACGCTCACGCCCCACATACATTCCCATGCTCACGCCCCACATACATTCCCATGCTCACGCCCCACATACAATCCCACGCTCACGCACCACATACAATCCCACGCTCACGTCCCACATACAATCCCACGCTCACGCCCCACATACCAGCTCACGCTCACACCCCACATACAATCTCACGCTCATGTCCCACATACAATCCCACGCTCACGCCCCACATACCAGCTCACGCCCACGCCCCACATACAATCTCACGCTCATGTCCCACATACAATCCCACGCTCACGCCTCACATACAATCCCACGCTCACGTCCCACATACAATCCCACGCTCACGTCCCACATACAATCCCACGCTCACGTCCCACATACAATCCCACGCTCACGCCTCACATACAATCCCACGCTCACGCCTCACATACAATCCCATGCTCACGCCCCACATACAATCCCACGCTCACGTCCCACATACAATCCCACGCTCACGCCCCACATACATTCCCATGCTCACGCCCCACATACATTCCCATGCTCACGCCCCACATACAATCCCACGCTCACGCCTCACATACAATCCCACGCTCACGCCCCACATACCAGCCCACCCTCACGCCCCACATACAATCCCACGCTCACGCCCCACATACCAGCCCACGCTCACGCCCCACATACAATCCCACACTCACGCCTCACATACAATCCCACGCTCACGCCTCACATACAATCCCACGCTCACGCCCCACATACAATCCCACGCTCACGCCCCACATACAATCCCACACTCACACCTCACATACAATCTCACGCCTCACATACAATCCCACGCTCACGCACCACTCACCTAAGCTTTGGATACTCCTCGTTGAAGTCCCGGCTTTTCCGTGTGGTCCAGTCACGCACCTTGAGGACTTTGATCACAATGTCATTCCCCTGCCACCTGCCTTTCCATAGCTGGAAGCAAAGTAAAGACACCCTTGATTAACAAACGTGACTCATTCACTGTTCCATAGTCTAAAGCTCCCTCCCTTCTAGCAGAGGAGAATCAACAATAAGAGATGGGCCACAAATGCTGTCTTTTCCAGCAACACTCACATCCCATGAATAAATTTAAAAAATACTCTTGAGCCTGAGGATTGAATGACTTTGGGATTGATTTGATTTGCAAAGTTTCAGCTGGTTAACTTGGCACACTGACCTGCCCTTTGCAGGGTTCTGCTCCAGTAGGGATGTGTGAAGTGCAGGGGTAATTAAGGGGGTAGAGCAAATTGTGATGGTTTAAATAGTGAGGGCAGGTTGCATAAACCCAGCTTTTCCACCTCTTGAGTTTAGAAGGTTGAGGGCTGATTTACTTGAGATGTTTAAAATGATAAAGGAATTTCATAGGGTTGAACAGCAGCTAATATTCATGTGTTCATGTGGGTGAATTCTTAGGGGTGACAATGGCATGGTGGTAATGTTGCTGGACTAGTAACCCAGAGTTCAAATCCCACTACAGCAGGTGTGGTGCTTGAATAAATCGGGAATAAAAAGCTATGGTGACCGTGAAACCATTGCCGGCTGTTGTAAAAATCTATCTGGTTCACTAACTCTGGTTCCTCCCCTTTAGGGAAGGAAATCTGCCGTCCTTACCTGGTCTGGCCTACATGTGACTCCAGACCCACAGCAATGTGGTTGACCCTTAACTGTCCTCTGAAATGGACGAGCAAAATACTCAGTTCAAGGGCAGTTAGGGGATAAAGAAAAAGAAAAAATTCACTCAGTGCAAATATAGGTAGGAAAGCAAGTTGTGAGAAGGACACAGAGTCTGCAAAGAGATATAGGTAGATTGCGGGTGGAAATTTGGCAAATGAAGTATAGTGTGTGAAAATGTGAGGTTGTCCACTTTGGTAGGAAGAATCAAAAAGCAGAATATTAAATGGAGAGAGACTGCAGAATCCTGCAGTATAGAGGGATCTGGGTATCTTCAAGTCACAAAACGTTAGCATGTTAGTTCAGCATGTAATCAGGGAGGCAAATGGCCTTTATTGAAAGGATGCAGGAGCATAAAAGGGAAAAATTGCTACAACTGAACAGAATGTTTGTGAGACCACACCAGGAGCACTGTGTACAGTTTTGGTCCCCTTACTTGAGAAGGGGTATATTTGCATTGGAAGCAGTTCAGAGAAAGTTCACTGGGCTGTTTCCTGGGATGAAGGGGTTTGCCTTATTAGGAAATGTTCAGCAGGTGGGCCTATACCCATTGGAGTTTAGTTTGAGATATGATATTATTGAAACATATAAGATTCTGAGGGGACTTGACAAGGCAGATGCTTAGAAGACTAGAAGACGCTTCCTCTTATAGGGAAATCTAGAACTAAGGAGCACAGTTTAAAAACAAGGGGTCCCCATTTAAGGTGGAGATGAGGAGGAATTTCTTCTCTGAGGGCCGTTGGTGCTTGGAATTCTCTACCCCAGAGAGCAGGGGAGGCTGGTCATTGAATATATTCAAGGCTGAGTTAAACAGATTTTTGATCTACATGGGAGTCGAGGGTTATGAGAAGGGTGGGAAGGAAAGCGGTATTGAGATCACAGTCTTCCATGATCTTATTGATGGTGCTGCAGGCCTACTCCTGCTCCAATTTCTTATGTTCTTAGGTTCTGCGTGGAGATATATCTGTTTAGCCCTATAAGAATCCTATATTATTGCTGTGCACATGGTCCCTTCCTGTTCCATCTTGCCTGTCTCCCCGTTAATGACCCGTAATCCATACTGTGTCAACAAAGCAAGAAATTATAATATTTTTCTTTTGGTAATATCACTGTCATATTTAGGTACTGGAAGACAGGCTGTTGAGGGTTGTAAGTATGGTAATTGGGGTAAGAGACAGAGTAACTGCAATAGTCTAAAACCAAGTTAGAAATGGTTTTGATATGTCAATGAACCAAGAAGAACTTCAAAAAGAATTTTACACAAAGCAATAACAGAAGCAGTTTTGAATTGAGTTGTTTTAGTTCAAAGGGGGATATATGCAGGTTGTAAAAGGTGTAAGTAAGCAAGGTAAAGGTAGGGTATAAGCAAAAAACTGCGGATGCTGGAAATCCAAAACAAAAACAAAAATACCTGGAAAAACTCAGCAGGTCTGACAGTATTTGCAGAGAGGAACACAGTTAACGTTTTGAGTCCGTATGACTCTTCAACAGAACTAAGGAAAAATAGAAAAGAGGTGAAATATAAGGTTTAAGGTGGGGGGGGGTGGGACAGGTAGAGCTGGATAGAGGGCCACTGATAGGTGAAGATAACCAAAAGATGTCATAGACAAAAGGACAGAGAGGTGTTGAAGGTGGTGATATTATCTAAGGAATGTGCTAATAGGTGACATTAAGGGTAGAAAGCAGGACAAGCGAGGTACAAATAGCCCTAGTGGGGATGAGGTGGGGGGAAGGGATCGAAATAGGCTAAAAGATAGAGATAAAACAATGGATGGAAATACATTTAAAAATAATGGAAATAGATGGGAAAAGAAAAATCTATATAAATTATTGGAAAAAGGGGGGATCGAAAAGGGGATAGGGATGGAGGAGAGAGTTCATGATCTGAAGTTGTTGAACTCAATATTCAGTCCGGAAGGCTGTAAAATGCCTAGTCGGAAGATGAGGTGCTGTTCCTCCAGTTTGCGTTGAGCTTCACTAGAACAATGCAGCAAGCCAAGGACGGACATGTGGGCAAGAGAGCAGGGTGGAGTGTTGAAATAGCAAGCGACAGGGAGGTCTGGGTCATGCTTGCGGACAGACCGAAGGTGTTCCGCAAAGCGGTCACCCAGTCTGCATTTGGTCTCTCCAATGTAGAGGAAAGATAGATAAGATTGAGAGAGTGCAGAGAAGATTTACTAGGATGTTGCCGGGTCTTAAGGAGTTGAGTTACAGGGAAAGATTAAACAGGTTAGGACTTTATTCCTTGGAGCGTAGAAGAATGAGGGGAGATATGATAGAAGTTTACTAAATTATGGGGGGTATAGACAGAGTAAATGCGAGTAGGCTCTTTCCACTTAGATTAGGAGAAATAAACATGAGAGGACATGGCTTTAGGGTGAAAGGAGAAAGGTTTAGGAGGAACATTAGGGGGAACTTCTTCACTCAGAGAGTGGTGAGAGTGTGGAACGAGCTGCCATCTGACGTGGTAAATGCGGGCTCACTCTTATGTTTTAAGAATAAATTGGATAGATACATGGATGGGAGAGGTCTGCAGGGTTATGGACTAGGTGCAGGTCAATGGGACTAGTGGAATAATATTTCAGCACAGACTAGAAGGGCTGAATGGCCTGTTTTCTGTGCTGTACTGTTCTATGGTTCTATGGTAACCGCATTGGGAGCAGCGAATGCAGTAGACTAAATTAAGGGAAGTGCAAGTGAAATGCTGCTTCACTTGAAAGGAGTGTTTGGGCCCTTGGACAGTGAGGAGAGGGGGAGTAAAGGGGCAGGTGTTGCACCTTCTGCGGTTGCATGGGAAGGTGCCGTGGGAGGGGGTTGAGGTATAGTGGGTGAAGGAGGAGTGGACCAGGGAGTCCCAGAGGGAACGATCGCTGCAGAATGCCACCGGGGGGGGGGTGAAGGGAAGATATATTTGGTGGTGGCATCATGCTGGAGTTGGCGGAAATGGCGAAGGATGATCCTTTGAATGCAGAGGCTGGTAGGGTGATAAGTGAGGACAAGGGGGACCCTGTCATTTTTAAATGTATTTCCATCCATTGTTTTATCTGTACCTGTTAGTCTATTTCAATCCTTTCCCCCCACCCCACTCCAACTAGGGCTATTTGTACCTTGCTCGTCCTGCTTTCTACCCTTAATTAGCACATTCCTTAGATAATATCACCACCTTCAACACCTCTTTGTCCTTCTGTCTATGACATCTTTTGGTTATCTCCACCTATCACTGGCCCTCTATCCAGCTCTACCTGTCCCACCCCCCCCCCCCCTTAAACCAGCTTATATTTCACCTCTTTTCTATTTTTCCTTAGTTCGGTTGAAGAGTCATACGGACTCGAAACGTTAACTGTGTTCCTCTCCGCAGATGCTGCCAGACCTGCTGAGTTTTTCCAGGAATTTTTGTTTTTGTTTTGTTAAAGATAGGGTATGTTTATTTTTTAAAAGCCTAAGAGCTAGAGTAAAGAAACGAGTTTAATCAATTCTGGGAAGAAGGCATTTCTGAAGAGTCTGTTTAAGACAATACAGAGATCAAAGGGAAGGAACGCAATTAAGGAAATACTGAAGCCCAGGGGGCAGCTGCTCAAGTCTCCCAGATGCCAGCAAGATAGTTGGTCAGAACTCCTGGAAGACAGTATGAACAAGGCCAGACCGGGAGAGCCAGTTGCTGTCAGCCTCAGAGGACACTCAAGGAAAAAGGCACAGTGTGGTAAAAATTTCTAGAATTCTATAGATTTTCTATAAGGATAGCTGCTGAACAGTAAAGGGGCTCTGAGGGTAGTTAAAATCTTTGGAACTGTTTTAAAGTACTGTTTACTGTGTGAAGCCACCCTTGTGTTTAAGCGTAATTGTGTTTCTTTTGCTTTTTTTTTAAATAAACGTTTACTATAAAATCATCACAAGTAGTCGAGGACATCATTTCCTGATTTCAGGACCTCTCCTCATACTATACCAATCGCAAAAGCCGTTTTGGCAGCTGTTTCAAGCTTCCCTTTGGGATTTGGGCAGCTTGTTTTCTTGACAACTGTCTCTTAATTGCCCCTCCCCAATTCTCCCCTCCTGTGGGCTGTTCCCAGACAAAAGCATCAGGCATCTGAGATTCACAGTGGAATTTACTGACATTCTACTGTTTGTTGGAAAGCTCTGCCTTAACAGACCTGCACAGTTTGGGACTCATGGCCACAATCGCATTTTGGGTCATCCTTCATCCTCTACTTAGGGAGCAGGTGGCCACATGGTCCATGCCCAGTGCAGATTGGGTTCCGTGCTGTTCACTGTCTTCATTTGGGGGGGGGGGGGGGGGGGGGGTCAGTACCAGGGATCTCTGCTGCTGAGTCAGTGATGAGGTGTTGATTTATGTGCTGCATGTGTCCCTGATTCCATCCATCTGGATTGAGGGCTGAAACTAATTCATTTTTTAGGCCATTCCAGAGGACAGTTAAGAGTCAACCACATTGCTGTGGGTCTGGAATCACATGTTGCCCAGATCAGGTAAAGATGGCAGATTTCCTGCCCCTAAAGGATCTTAGTGAACTAGATGGGTTTTTGAGATAATCAGTGATAGTTGGCATGGTCACCATTGCTGAGACTAGCTTTATATTTCCAGTTTTATTAATTGAGTTTAAATTCCACCAGCTAGCATGGTGGGATTTCAACCCGTGTCCCTAGAGCATTAGAGCCTGGCCCGCTGGATTACTAGTCCAGTGACATTACTACTACACCACATCTCCCCTTAATCTTGCACTGGCCAGAGTGGATGAAGAGCGGTTTATGAAGAAATGCACATGTTTTTGTTGAGCCTTAGCTTGGCTGGTGAAACAGGCAGACAGATTTAAACAGTAAACACTGCCCTGTATGTTGACCATAGGTCAAGGGGCAGGGGGCAGGTCAGGTTACCTCTCCAGAGTGGTTCTCATTGATTTTATGATTGAGGGTCAGCTGCTTGAAGTCGATGCCAGCGTGTTTGTTCAATGTTCCATTTCCTGCACAAAATACCAGAGAGCAAGGAAATTAATTCCAATCTCCAGCCATCCCAGTATCTGATTGTTGGAAACAGTGCAACACCCCCATTCCCCTGCCCCTACATCAGATCACAGTTTCCATCCAATTCATTCCATAGAAGCTGAAGACCTCTCAATACATCATAGACCAAGGGAGCTGGCAAGATCCAAGGCTGAGGTTTTGATGCATAGAGATTTCTCAGGTTGCTGTCGTCTCTCAGCTCTAATGAGCTAATGAATTTAACCCAAATCTTTCAGACTACTGTTTTCCTCCCTCTGACTCCCACCCTGCACAAGCCAGAAGCCGAGTGGTCAATAATTCTATTATTGTACCAGGCCTCTACCAGGCTGATACACAGTTAACTAGGTGAACGCTGCTCTTTCTCATCCAGCCATTCCCACATCCTAAATTCTCCTTAACTCAGCTCAGACACAACAATTATGAATTACACTCTGGTCAAGACTGAATAAATGTTAGGGAGTCACTGACGGGGGCGAGTGCGTGTTGTTCCTTTCCAGAAGGTGTCCTTGTAGGGTACTTTAGTCAGACTCTGGCCCAGCTTCTCTGCACGTTCTGTGGGGGAGGAGATACAAAGGGAGAGAGAGTTAGGGGTGAGAATAAACAAGAACAAAAGGACATGACGGATTCGAGAAGGAAAACAACACACAGGTATTTCAAAGGGAGTGAAGGAACCTCTCAAACCCAGTACCATACACCGATCTTGCAGCACTGCACTGTCCAAACTGGTCCCGCCACTGACACTGGGCCAAGGCAGGGACACCCAGCTTATCACAGGACAGAATGACAAAGCTCCACATGTAATAGGTTCCTTCAAGTGCTTGTGTGGGCCACTGCACTGAACCAGGCATGGGCAGCAGCCCCAGTGCTGTCACATTTGGTTAAAAGTGAGCAGATTCGGTGATTTCAGTCCTCTCCACAATATTTCAGTTCTCTTTCACCAGCAGTTTTTTTTTTTTTACAGTTAATCAATTCTCCTTCTGGATGAATTCAGAATGTAGAAACATAGACAGGAATATAGGGCAGAATGTTTCGGTCGGCATTGGGACATGGGCCCGACCCCCTCAAGGGTAAAGTAGCGTGTGATGACATCGGGCTAGCGTCCCAAAGTCATCCTGTTCGTCGTGCGATATTTCGGTCGGTAGGCGCATGCAAAAGCTGGAAGCGCACTCGCTGACAATTGAGCTCATTAAAGTTCCAATTGTCCCCGACTTTTCATGGTCCGTCCAACCTTATGGTTAGCGGAGGGGCGAATCTGCCAGGCGGACTTTGCATTTTTGATGAAACCTCATCCAAGGGCAGGATGAGGTTTCCATTATTAAATTTTAAAAATGTATGGACAGAATTTTCATCGTTTATATGTACAGACGACTGATTCTGATGCGTGGACAGTTTTTCCGGGTTTTAAAATCTTTATTTATTGGTTTTAAATTCTTCAGCCCCCTGAGGCAGCTCACTGTCTTCAGAGAGCTATCGTTCAGCGCTTCCCCTGCGCCCGTGCTTACGTCAGTGCCCACCCTCCTCCCACCCCTGACCCCGGCAGCACTGAGCATTTCAGCGCGCGCTACACACTGGGTGTTCCACCTCACTTGTTCTGGACTCGCCCTCACCAGAGGGAATAGTTTCTATTTATCGACCCGAGCCCTATCAAATCCTTTAGTCATCTTAAACGCTTAATTAGATCACCCTTTAATCTTCCATTTCAATGGAATAAAAGCCTGGATATGCAACCTGTCCTCATCATTTAACCCTTTTGTCTCAGATATCATTCTGTTGAAGCTGCGCTGCACTCCCTACAATGCCAAAGCCTCCTTTCTGAGGTGTAGTACCCTGAACACAGTTACTCCAAGTTAACTCTGTTTCTATCTCCACAGATGCTGTCAGGCCTGCTGAGGTTTTCCAGCATTTTCTGTTTTTATTTCAGAGTTTTATACAACTGTCGTATAATGTCCATCCCTTTGTACTCCAGCCACCTTCAGGTAAAGGTTTATATTCTATTAGCAATTTTGATTGGTTTTTGTGCCTGTCCACCAGTTATTAGTAATTTTATGTACCTGGACTCCCAAATCTCTGCTTCTCCACAGTTCCTTGCCTTTTGTCATTCAGAAAGTATTCTGATTTCTCTGTCCTGGGTCCAAGTTGGATTATTTCACACTTCTTCACAATGATCTCCATCTGCCAAAGCACTGCCCACTCACTTAATCTGTCTCTGTCCTTTGTAACTTCCAGCTCCTGTCTACAAAACTTACTGTGCCTTCTAACATTGTGTGTTCAGCAAACCTGGAATGGTGAGAATAAACACGTTCTCCTGACAATGCTCATTCTGTATACAGGCTGGGGATACATCATGCAGTATTTCTCCACGCTAACGCTGAGGAAGATTGTGAAAAATCGGGGTCAATTTCAAAATAAATCTTAGAAAATTCTTCCCCAAGTCCCAAAGGCAAATAAGAAGCTCAGTTACCATCACTACTGTATTGAACTAGCCCCTAACCCCATTCATCAGGGTGTCCTGCTCCCAGAAGAAGCTGTCAATTTCTTCTCGAGACTGTAGGATACCCAACAAATCCACTAGTAACATGACCTAGGATGACAACACTTAAACAAGATGCTTCCTACCACTTAATCTACTGCCAAAATATTTCACAAACATTATTTCCATAGTTGTGTTGAAGGGTCATGAGGACTCAAAACGTCAACTCTTTTCTTCTCCGCTGATGCTGCCAGACCTGCTGAGTTTTTCCAGGTAATTCTGGTTTTATTATTGCCATTATTCCTGGCTATTCAGTTTGTATGCCTGAAATACGTTACAAATTCTACCTCCACATGCACTTCCTGTCTGTATCACTTGACTCTCTGTCGTCATGTTTTTTGCCACATTTTATGTGTCAACTTTTCGCCCTTTGTGATTTTTTATTTGCTCTTTGGATGTGGACAAAACTGACAAGGTAACATTTCCCAGCTAGATGCTGTGAGAGCATTTACAATCAACCACAACTGTAGGACTGGAGTCAGAAGGAGACAGTGGCATAGTGGTAATGTCAAGGGGACTAGTGATCCAGAGGCTCAGATTAATCCTCTGGGGGCAGCTGGTGGAATTTAAATTCAATTAATAAATCTGGAATTGGAAGCTAGTCTCAGTAACGGTGAACATGAAACCACCTAAACAGAGTGTGAGAGTATTGGTGAGTTGAGGGAATCTTAAATATCTTTCTAAAAATCTAATACATTTAACTGCAAGTGCTGTTTGAATTCTAAGTCTCATCCAAGGACCAAACAGAGAGATAGAAGCTATCCATTGGCAACACTGAAATAGTTAAGGAAACTATCTTGAACTGGTTTGTTCTGTACCTGGGCTTAATCCCTTTGTTTCAGAACATATAAATTCAGACATTCTCAGTGCCAGCAGCACCGAGTGTAATTTTAACAGAGTGAGAGAGTTTGGTGAGCTGAGGGAGTTCAGTGAGGAAGGGAGGGAGGTACCACTTTGTTTTTTTTTCTAATATTCCACCTCCAGGAATTGGATCTTGCTCTGCTACAGGGAAGAAACTAGCTGTTTGGTAAGTATCTGGTAAGTGGATAAGTTTATTATATTCCGAATGTTCAAAATAGTACAGGAATTTGTGGTAAGATTTATAAAATACAGAAAAGAAATTAGATAATTGAATAAAATAATTAAGTAATTAATTAAATCACATAAAGATGGCAGGACATCAGTGTAAACATGTCTACACGAAGTGTTTGGGCCTTGAGGAGCTTCGGCTCAGTCATTGAGCTGGAGGCTGAGCTGCAGACAGTGTCACATTAGGGAGCAGGAAAGTTACCTGGACAGTTTATACCAGGAGGCAGTTACACCCCTTAAGATAGGGTCTTCTGATTTGGAAGGTGATCAGGGAAACCAGGCTGTGGCTGCGAATGAGGCAGGTAAAGGAATAGAGGCCGGGGGGGTGTCAGCATCTGCACCTGTCCAACAGGTTTGAGGTTCTCTCAGCTTGTTTGGATGGGAATGGGGACTGCAGGGTGATGAGCTAACTGACCGTGGCATTGTGGTACAGGAAGCCATTCAAGTAGGGGGAGCAAAAAGGAATGTAATGATAGTAGGCGACAGTGTAGTGAGGGGGCTTGTAGCAAAGAGCAAGAGTCCAGGCGGCTGTGTTGCTTGCCCAGTGCCAGGGTACAGGACATTGCTCAGGGCTGGAGAGGAACTTGGAGTGGGAGGGGGAGGATCCAGTTGTCATGGTCCATGTAGGTACCAATGATATAGACAGGACAAGAAAAGAGGTTCTGCATAGGCAGTATGAGGAGTTAGGCACCAAATTAAGAAGAACCTCAAAGGTAATAATCTCTGGATTATTTCATGAGCCAGATGCAAATTGGCATAGGGAAAATAAGGTTAGAGAAATTAATGCCTGGCTCTAAGACTCGTGTGGGAGAAGTGGGCAATTCTTCAGTCTTCTGGCAAGGCAAGCGAGAAAGGTACTAATATGGGAAATGATAAACAAAACATGACAGGAAGACAGAGAGTACAAATCTAAGAGTAGCAGATAACGACAGACATAACAAAAATAATAAAGGGACAAAATTAAAGGCTCCGTCTCTGAATGCACGTAGCATTTGAAAAGAAAAGATGAACTGACACGTCAAATAGTAATAAATAAGTATGATCTGATAGCCATTACAGAGACATGGCTGCAGGGTGACATAGATTGGGACCTGAATGTTGAAGACAATGCGATACTTAGGAAGGACAGGAAGTTAGGAAAAGGTGGAGCGGTGGTTCTGTTAATTAATGATGGTATTCGCACATTAGAGAGGGATGACCTAAATTCAGGAAACCAGAATGTAAAAGCAATTTGGGTTGAGATGAGAAACAATAAAGGCAAAAAGTCACTTGTGGGAGAGGTGTACAGGCCCCTTAATTGTCCTACTACCTGGTAGGACAGAATATAAAAGAAGAGATAATGGGAGTTTGTCAGAAAGGTACAGCAGTAATCATGGGGGATTTTAGTCTACAGGTAAATTAGAAAAATCAGAAAAGCAAAGATAGCTTAGATGAGAGGTTCATAGAATGTTTTTGGGATAGTTTCTAGGAACAGCACATTCTGCAGCCAACCAGAAAGCAGGCTATACTAGACCAGGTACTGTGCAATGAGATGGGATTAATAGCAAAAGCACCCCTAGGTAGCAGCGATCATAATTTGATTGAATTTTATACTCAGTTTGAGGGAGAGAAGAGTGGGTCCAGGTCTAGTATTTTAAACTTAAATAAGGGCAATTATGAGGGTATCAAAGCAGAGCTAACTAAAGTGAACTGGCAAATTAGGTTAAGGGATAGGTCCATAGAGATGCAGTGGCGGACATTTAAAGGGATATTTCTGAATACACAGAATACATACATTCCAACAGGAAAGAAAACTTCCAAGGGGAGAACCCACCATCCATGGTTAACTAAAAAAGTGAAAGACAATATCAAATGTAAAGAAAAAGCATATAATTGTGTAAAGATGGGCGGCGGGTCAGTAGATTGGACAGAATATAAAGACTAGCAAAGAATGACAACAAGATTAATAAGGAGAGAAAAATTAGTACGAGAGAAAGCAAGTTGGAAATATAGAGACAGATAGTAAGAGTTTCTTTGGATATTTAGATAAGAAAAGTGTTAACAAGGTGAGTGTTGGACCTATAGAAAGTGAGCCTGGGGAATAAATAATGGAAAGTAAGGAGATGACAGATGAATTGAACAGATATTTTGCATCAGTTATCACTATGGAGGATAAAAGTAACATCCCAGAAATAGCTGTAAATCAGGAAATGGGAGGGAGGAAGGAACTCAGGATAATTACAACCACCAGAGAACTGGCATTAAGCAAATTGTTGGGGCTGTGGGCTGACAAATCCCCGGGTCCTGATGGACTTCACCCTCGGGTCTTGAAGGAAGTGGCTAGTGAGATAGTTGATGCGATGGTTTTAATTTTCCAAAATTCCCCAGATTCGGGGAGGATTTCATTAGATTTGAAAATAACAAGTGCAATTCCTTTATTCAAAAAGGGAGAGAGACAGTAAGTAAGAAACTACAGGCCAGTTAGCTTAACATCTGTCATAGGGAAAATAGTAGTGTTATGGCACAGCGGATGCTAAATGCTGAGCTGCTTCAAATCCCAGAGGGAAACTTGAAACAGCTGCCACAACTGTTTTGCAATTTGTATTTTATTTTAGTTGTGTGCTCTGAACGCAGATGTAATAACACTACCATGACTTCAGAGGTTTTAGAAAATGAAATTAAACATTTATTAACAAACAATTTTAAACACATATACAGGTCAACAAATTACTATTATAATAACTCCTAAAACCCCGAATTAATCTAGCTTCCAGTTACACCTCCATTAAGGCAACAGTAAAAACAAACAGATTTAAACAGACCCAGGCAAAGCAACGCGATGCCCTGAACAATGATATTCAAAGTGAGTTTTCTCAGTTTCGGTTCTTGTAGACAGTTTGATGAGTGGTGTGCCACAGGGATCAGTGCTGGGACCTTGACTCTTTACAGTTTATATACATGACTTGGATAAAGGGGCAGACGGTATGTTTGCTAGCTTTGCTGATGACACAAAGGCAGGTAGGAAAGTAAGTTGTGAGGAGGACATAAGGAGGCTACAGAGTTACATCGATAGGTTAAGTGAGTGGGCAAAGATCTGACAGATGGAGTATAATGTGGGCAAATGTGAAATTGTCCATTTTGGCAAGAAGAATAAAAAAAGGTTATCTAAATGGCGAGAGATTGCAAAGCTCTGAGATTCATTGGGATCTGGGTGACCTAGTGCATGAATCGCTAAAAGCTAGTGTGCAGGTACAGCAAGTAATTAAGAAAGCTAACAGAATGTTATAATTTATTGCAAAAACAATTGAATACAAAAGCAGGGAGGTTATGCTTCAGTTGTACAGGGCACTGGTGAGACCACATCTGGAGTGCAGTGTACAGTACTGGTCTCCTTATTTAAGGAAAGATGTAAATGTGTTAGAAGCAGTTCAGGGAAGGTTTACTAGGTTGATAGCAGGAATAGACAGGTCGTTTTATGAGGAAAGGTAGGACAGGCTAGGCTTGTATCCACTGGAATTAGAAGAAGTGACTTGATCGAAATCTTTAAGATCCTGAGGGGTCTTGACAGGGTGGATGTGGAGTGGATGTTTCCTCTTGTGGGAGAATCTAGAAATAGGGGTCACTGTTTAAGACATAAGACATAGGAGCAGAAATTAGGCCATTCAGCCCATCGAGTCTGCTCCGCCATTCAATCATGGCTGATAACTTTCTCAAACCCATTCTCCCACCTTTTCCTCGTAACCTTTGATCCTCTTACCAATCAAGAACCTATCTATCTCGGTCTTAAATACACTCAATGACCTGGCCTCCACAGCCTTCTGTAGCAATGAATTCCATAGATTCACCACTCTCTGGCTAAAGACGTTTCTCCTCATCTCTGTTCTGAAAGGTCTTCCCTTTACTCTGAGGCTGTGCCCTCGGGTCTTAGTCTCTCCTACTAATGGAAACATCTTCCCCACGTCCACTCTATCCAGGCCTTTCAGTATTCTAAGTTTCAATCAGATCCCCCCTCATCCATCTAAACTCCATCGAGTATAGACCCAGAGTCCTCAAACGTTCCTCATATGTTAAGCCCTTCATTCCTGGGATCATTCTTGTGAATCTCCTCTGGACCCTCTCCAGGGCCAGAACATCCTCCCTGAGATACGGGGTCCAAAATTACTCACAATATTCTAAATGTGGTCTGACCAGAGACTTATAAAGCCTCAGCAGCACATTCCTGCTTTTATATTCTAGTCCTCTCGAAATAAATGCCAACATTGCATTTGTCTTCCTAACTACCAACTCAACCTGCAAGTTAACCTTAAGAGAATCCTGGACTAGGACTCTTAAGTCCCTTTGCACTCCAGATTTCTGGATTCTGTCCCCATTTAGAAAATAGTCTACGCCTCTATACTTCCTACCAATGTGCATGACCTCACACTTTCCCACGTTGTAGTCCATCTGCCACTTCTTTGCCCATTCTCCTAACCTGTCTAAATCCTTCTGCAGCCTCCCCGCCTCCTCAATACTACTCGTCGCTCCACCTATCTTTGTATCATCTGCAAACTTAGCCAGAATGCCCTCAGTTCCTTCATCTAGATCATTAATGTATAAAGTGAAAAGTTGTGGTCCCAACACTGACCCCTGCGGAACTGCACTAGTCACCGGCCGCCATCCTGAGAAGACCCCTCAGTCATCTCATCCTTAATAATGGACTCTAAAATCTTACCAACGACCAAGGTCAGGTTAATCAGCCTGTAATTTCCCATCTTTTGCCTCACTTCCTTCTTAAACAGGGGGGTTACATTAGTGATTTTCCAGTCCTCTGGGACCCTCCCTGACTCCAGTGATTCCTGAAAGATCACCACTAACGCCTCCACTATTTCTTCAGCTATCTCCTTCAGAACGCTGGGGTGTAATCCATCTGGTCCAGGTGATTTATCCACCTTCAGACCTTTCAGTTTTCCTAGCACCATCTCCTTGGTAATGGCCACCATACTCACCTCTGCCCCCGACTCTCTTGAACTTTGGGGATGTTACTCGTGTCTTCCACTGTGAAGACTGACGCAAAGTATCTATTCAGTTCCTCCGCCATTTCTTTGTTCCCCACTACTACTTCTCCAGCGTCATTTTCCATTGGCCCAATGTCCACTTTTGCCTCTCTCTTACCCTTTATATATCTAAAAAAGCTCTTGCAATCTTCTTTTATATTACTGGCTAGTTTGCCCTCATATTTAATCTTCTCCCTCCTTATTTCTTTTTCAGTTGTCCTCTGTTGGTCTTTGTAGGCTTCCCAATCCTCCAGCTTCCCACTGCTCTTCGCCGCATTGTACGCTTTCTCTTTAGCTTTTATGCTGTCCCTGACTTCCCTTGTCAGCCATGGTTGCCTCGTCCTCCCTTTAGTATGCTTCTTCTTCCTAGGGGTCACTCATTTAAGACAGAGATGAGGAGAATTTTTTTCTCTTAGGGAGTCGTTAGTCTTTAGAACTGTCTTCCTCAAAAGGCAAATTAAGCAAGGTCTTTGAATATTTTTACGGTAGAGCTACATAGATTCCTGGTTAGCAAGGGGTGAAAGGTTATTGGGTGTAAGCGGCTGGTTACAATTCGATCAGCCATGATCTTATTGAATGGTGTAGCAGACTTGAAGGGTTAAGTGGCCTACTCCTGCTCCTAGTTCATATGTTCGTATCATTGATTGTTATAAAAACCCATCTGGTTCACAAATGTCCTTTAGGGAAGGGAATCTGCCATCCTTACCCGGTCTGGCCTACATGCGGCTCCAGACTCACAGTATTGTGGTTGACTCTTAACTGCCCTCCGAAATGGCCGAGCAAGCCACTCAGTTCAAGGGCAATTAGGGATGAGAAACAAATGCCGGCCTTGCCATTGATGCTGACATCCCATGGAAGAAGGATTAAAAAAAACACGTAGTCCAGACCAGGCAGGGTTAAGATGGGCAAATGGAGTTAAGATACAGATAGGCCATGATCTAACTAATGACAAAGCAGGCCCGAAGAGCCCTGTAGCAATTTCTGATCACCATTAATCAGTGTAAATGGTACTACTGACCATTATATCGCTAACTTAACAGGCAGAATTTTTCCATTGGCGTGCGGAGGGAGGTGGGACCCACACATCGACGCGTGAAATGACGAGGGGTGATGGCGGGTGGAACTCTCGATGTCACCCCGCATCATTTACATCATCAGCCGACTCGGCTGCGTGCCCGCCAACCTGTCAATGGCCTATTAAGGCCATTAAGAAACCAATTCAGCTCATCAATGGACCTGCCTGTCCAACCTTAGGGGTGGTGGGCAGCTCGGGAGCCCAGGTGGGCTTGTGAAAAAGCATGAAAGCCCCTCATCCGTGGGTGGGATGAGGCTTCCTGAGGGATTGAAATTTTAATGAAAGGTTGCAATAAAAGTTACGGACATGTCCCAACTCGTGACAATGAGGGGACATGGCAGGGAAAATTTTTAAACTCCTTTATTATAAGTTTCAAAACGGAAACGATCTCCCTGAGGCAGCACTTAGTCTCACGCATGCACGCAAGAGCGCACTCCCATCTGAGGGAATATCCCCCCCCCCAGCCCACACGGGGAGCACACAGCACTTCCTGGCGCACGTTGAGCTGGGCGGGCCTTAATTGGCCCGTAAAATGGTGGCATACTCCCGACCGGGGGCACCGATCGGGAACCCACCCCCCCCGCTCTTCCCCCACCCCGACGGGGAGAAAATTTTTCCCAATGCTGCTATGTCAACTGTCACCATACAGTTGCAGACACTGGCCACTAGATGGAGTGAAGTCTCTATCTCAGCTCCATCAGGACAGTGTCAGTGAATGGATATACAGACACACGTATGCAGCAAAGCCACAGGCAATTTACCAGTTTTAGATGAACTTCGAACACCTGACTGGTTGGATAAAGCAGCGTACATACCCTTCAGTAGCTCACGCAAGTGGGCTTTTCCCTTGTCCAATGGAGTCTCTCCGTACTTACTGCAGATGCTGACTAAGGCTCCATTGAGCACCAGATCCTGAAAGGGAAGAGACAGCGGATTTACTACAAGCGGGTCTCCTGTCACACAGAGATCCCTGTGTAGTATGTGACTACGTTGGAGCTTCACCACCCAGTGACGGCAGGCTGTCTCCATACCGTCACTGGGACCCACTAAATATGGCATTTCCCATCATCACTGGTTACATAGGCTTTTGCAATGTTAAATGTGGATCTAAGGCCAAAAATACTCAACAGGAAATGAAGTTTGTCAGTAAGGGATAGGCGTTAACAGCTTTTACAGCTGTTCTGCGACATTACACAGTAAGTGTTGTCTTCAAGAAAGGTGGAATTAGAGACCACAGAATCCAGGACACAGACATCAATGACTCCCATTTTAAGTCAGGCATTCTGCCCTACATTTTATTTTTCCCCTATAATTTCCTGAGTCCATACTCATAATGGAAGCTGCTGCCTTTGCAATTGCCGTAATTAAACCCTCCTGGCAATGGTGGTGCTGTGGTTTTATATACAGAATATCACATACCCAGGGGTGAGTTACAGGCTGAATGTCCTGCTGAAGGATATAATGTTTTCACTACAAGCTTAGTTAATGTAGTGTGATGATGTACTGTCTGGCAAAAAGCTCAGGAACAAGGATACAGCAATCCCTGTCTGAGGCAGACGGTATATTAGCTGTGTTGGTGGCCAGGACAACTCTAGTTCTGTGGGCTGATGATAGCTGGGGCAAAAAGTCTTATTCTTTGCCAAATCATGAAAGGACTAGGCAGAGCAGAGAGAGAGAAAAACAGTTCCCATAAGCAGAACTCAAGAACCAGAAGACACCAACATAAGGCGATGGGTAAATGAATGAATGGCAACATGAAGAAAATCTTTTTCACACAGCGGGTGGTTAGGACCTGGAATGCAACGCCTGAGAATGTGGTGGAGGCAGATTCAATCAAGGCTTTCAAAAGGGAATTGGATAAGGAACTGAAGAGGGAAAGTTGGCAGGGCTATAGGGAAAGGGCAGGGGAGTGTGGCAAGCTCAACTGCCCTGCACCTTCTATGCTGCAACTATTCCATGATTCCTCAACCTGGTCAATATCTCACTGGTGACAATAGTGACAGCACAGAATGTGGAAATGTGATTGAGTAAAACTTGGAACAGATCCACTCATGCTGTACAGTTAATGTTGATTCATAGACATTCACAAAGGTACATTTCGGTATAACAAAGATTCTAGAAGGATTCATCATTCGTGGCTAACTATGGAAGTTAAAGATAGTATCAAATTGAAAGAAAAAGTGTACAATTCTGCAAAGGTTAGTGGCAAGTCAGAAGATTGGACAGAATATAAAAACCAGCAAAGATTAACTTAAAAAATGAGGGAGAAGTTATAGTATGACAGTAAGCTAGCTAGAAATATAAAAACAGATAGTAAGAGTTTCTGCAAATATTTAAAAAGGAAAAGAGTGTTTCTAGACAATTAATGGAATTAATAATGGAAAATAAGGAAATGGTGGATGAATTGAACAGATATTTTGTGTCTGTCT
The DNA here is from genome assembly GCF_017639515.1 of Carcharodon carcharias. Classification (NCBI taxonomy): domain Eukaryota; kingdom Metazoa; phylum Chordata; class Chondrichthyes; order Lamniformes; family Lamnidae; genus Carcharodon; species Carcharodon carcharias. The sequence continues at coordinate 4,565,534 of NC_054477.1, read as the reverse complement.
TCGCTGGTGATACAAATAACATTCCAGAAGTAATTGTAAATCAAGAGGTGACAGTAAGGAAGGAACTTAAAACAATTACAATCACCAGGGAAAGGGTCCTAAGAAAATTATTAGAACCAAAAGCTGACAAGGTCAGAGGCCAGGAATCCTGTGGTGAGTAAGTCATGCCCTGACTCTTCAAAGCCTGTCCACCATCTGCAAGGCACAAGTCAGGAGTGTGATGGAATACTCCCCACTTGCCTGGATGAGTACAGCTCCAACAACACACAAGAAGCTGGACATCGTCCAGGACAAAGCTGCCCGCTTGACTGGCACCACATCCACAAACATTCACTCCCTCCACCACTGACACACAGTAGCAGCAGCGTGTACCATATTGCAGGAATTCACCAAGGCTCCTTAAACAGCACCTTCTAAACCCATGACATTACCATCTAGAAGGACAAGGGCAGCAGATAGATGGGAACACCACTAACTGGGAGTTCCCCTCCAAGCCACTCACCACCCTGATTTGGAACTATATCGCTGTTCCTTCACTGTCGCTGAGTCAAATACTGGAACTCCCTCCCTAACAGCATTGTGGGTGTACGTACACCACATAGACTGCAGCGGTTCAAGGAGGCAGCTCACTACCACCTTCTCCAGGGCAATTAAGGATAGGGAATAAATGCTGGCCCAGCCAGCGAGTCCCACATCCTGTAAATGAATAAAAAGTCCCCAGTTTCTGGTGGACAGGATTAATCAATGGCCTAAGAGTAAAGGCACCCTTAGTTACAGCAACCACAATACGATTGAACTTTACATACAGTTTGAAAGGGAAAAGAGTGGGTCTAAGACTAACATTTTAAACCTAAATAAGGGCAAGTATATGGGCATGAAAGCTGAGCTAGCTGAAGTGAACTGGGAAACTAGGTTAGGGGATAGATCAATAGAGAAGCAGTGGCAGACATTTAGGAGGATATTTCAGAATATTTAGGATAAGTACATTCCTACTATTAAAAACAATTCTAAGGGGAGGACCCAACATCCAGGGTTAACAAAAGGAGGAAAACATCAAACTTAAGGAAAAACCATATAATTGGGCAGGTCAGATGATTGGTCAGAATATAGAAATATAGACAACAGGAGCAGCAGTAGATCATTCAGCTCTTCGAGCCTGCTCCGCCATTCAATATGACCATGGCTGATCCTCTATCTTAACAAATACTCCTGCTCTCTCCCCATATCCCTTGATGCCTTTAGAGTTGAGAAATCTATCTATTTTCTGATTTGGCCTTCACAGCCTCTGTGGTAGAGAATTCCATAGGATCACCAGCCTCTGAATGAAGAAGTTTCTCCTCATCTCAGTCCGAGATGACCTACCGGTATCAAATGGCAGAGAATGACTGAAAGGTTAATCAAGAGAAAAAAATTAAGAGTATGAGAAGAGGCTGGCTAGAAATGCAAACAAAAGGATAGCAAGAGTTCTACAGGTTTTTAAAAAGGAAAAGAATAAATCAAGTGAGTGTTGGTCCTCTAGAGAGTGACAGTGGGGAGTTAATAGTAGATAATGAGGAAGTGGCAGATGAAATGGAATTTTGCTTCTGTCTTCACTATAGAGGATACAAAAAACATTCCAATCAGAGCTGTAAACCATGAGGCGGAAGGGAGGGGGATCTTGGTGAAATTATAATCACTAGGGACGCAGTACAGAGCAAACTGATGGAGCTGTGGGCTGACAAGTCTCTGGGTCCTGATGGACTTCATCCTAGGGACTTAAAAGAGGCGGCTAATGAGGTAGTAGAGGCGTTAGTGTTAATTTTCCTAAGTTCATTAGATTCTGGAAAGGTTCCATCAGACTGGAAAGTAGCAAATATAACCTCTCTATTCAAGAAGGGACGAAGACAGAAAAAAGGAAACAATAAGCTGGATAGCTTGACATCTGTTGTGGGCAAGGTGTTAGAATCGATCACTAAGGAGGTTGAAGCTGGGCACCTAGAGAAACTCAAGGTAATCAGGAAGATTCAGCATGGTTTTGTGAAAGTATAACCACATTTAATCAATTAATTGGAGTTCTTTGAAAAAGTAACATGCGCTGTGGATAAAGGGCAACCTATAGACGTACTGTGCTTGGATTTTCAAAAGGCGTTTGATAAAGTGCCACATCAAAGGTTATTGCAGAAAACAAAAGCTCATGGTGTAGGGGGTAACATTAGCATGGATAGAAGATTGGCTGGCTGGCAGAAAGCAGAGAGTATGCATAAATGGGTCTTTTTCTGATTGGCAGGATGTGACGAGTGGGGTCCCACAGGGGTCTGTACTGGGGCCTCAACTTTTTATAATTGAGATCAATGACTTACATGAGGAGAGTGAAGGCATGGTAGCTAAGTTTGCAGATGACATAAATATAGGTAGGAAAGTATGTTGTGAAGAGGACATAAGGAGGTTGCAGATGGACAGAGATAGATTGAGTGAATGGGCAAAAACCTGGAAGATAATGTTGGAAAATGTGAAGTTTTTCACTTTGGCAGGAAGAACAAAAATGCAGAGTATTATTTAAATGGAGAACGGCTGCATAATTCTGATGTACAGAGGGATCTAGGTGTTATAGTACATGAGTCACAAAAAGTTAGTATGCAGGTACTGCAAGTAATTAAGAAGGCTAATGGAACGCTACCCTTGATTACAAGAGGAATTGAACATAAAAGTAAGGATGTTATGCTTCAGGGCATTGCTGAGACAACATCCCAAATAGTGTGTGCAGTTTTGGCCTCCAGATTTAAGGAAGGATGAAAATGTGTTGGGCGCAGTTCAGAGGAGGTTTACTAGATTGATACCTGGAATGAGTGGGTTGTCTTATGAGGAAAGGTTGGACAGACTGGGTTTGTTTCCACAGGAGTTTAGAAGAACGAGGGGTGATTTGATTGAAGTATAAAAGATCCGGATCGGTATTGACAAGATGGACGTGGAAAAGGTGTTTCCTCTGGCGGGTGAGTCCAGAACTAGGGACCAATGTTTTAAAGAGAAGAGGAGAAATTTTTTTCTCTCAGAGGGTTGTGTGACTTTGGAACTCTCTGCCTCAGAAGGCGGTGTAGGTGGGGTCATTGAATATTTTTAAGGTTGAGTTAGATAAATTCTCGACTGACAAGGGAGTCAAAGATGTAGGGGACAGACAGGAAACTAGAGTTGAGGCCACAATCAGATCAACCATGATCTTATCAGATGGCGGAACAGGCTTGAGGGGCTGAATGACCCACTCATGCTCCTAATTTGCATGTTTGTATGCAATGGACTTTTGATCCATGCAATAACTGACCTCTGGTGTTTCAGAGCCCATGAATGCAGTGTTATACAAGCTCTCACCTCAGCGACCTCGTCATGACCCCAGAAACAGGCGTAGTGCAGTGGCGTGTTCCCATGTTCATTCACCGCGCTGACGTCTGCTTTACATTGGATAAGCTGCAGAGAGAAATGCAGAGGGTGATCCACCTGGGCTCCTCACAGATCCTGAATAGCATGAGGGCAAAATGTAATGTACCATTAACTGTTAACGTGATCGACTCCCCCTGCATGTCCATCTAATACCTTGCAATCTCCCTGCATCAGCCTCAGCAACAGGCATGAACAGGACATACAACCAGGGAGAGCATAAAAGCCAAACGCAATCCTTGCTTCACCCAAGACACAGGCCAGCAGATACAAACATGCACACAAATGTACATGCACGCAAACATGCACCCCATGTGTACAAGCACAAATTCGAGACTCACCGATGGCAATCAGAAGTGGGAATTCTGGCTGACTTTTTCTTCTCTTTAACTTGGGAACTTTGAGAGCCCAATTGTGACACCTCCACTCTAACCCACTGCTGAAATTGGCAAACTCAGCACTGGCTAGGGATGGAATGCAAATAGCCTATCCTGTTTCACCCGGCAACACACTGCACCACAGGCTTGGGAGGCAAGGGGTAGTGGGGGATGGGATGGGGGAGATGGGAGCAGTGGGGGAAGAGGAGATGGGGAAACTGGGAATTGAGGAGGGGATAGAGGGGATTAAGGGGTGAGAATGGGAGGGAAGTCTCAAATCAGACTGCACTAAGTCCTTCAACAAATCCTGTTTCACAGAATCACACAGTGAAGTGGCCCTTCAGCCCATCGAGTCTGCACCGACACGTTTCCTCCAGCAGAGGCTGAGATTTTTTTCTAAATTCAAGACTGCAACACTGCCCCATTTACAGGAACTAATAAACAGCAACACCAGACTTTCTAAGCAGAACCAATCCATAATCAGCATGCAGCAATTGAAACTCAGTCCTCAAAACCACTGAGAAAAGTAGGGGAACCTCTGTCTTCAACTGTTGCTTTTTTTAAAAAATAATTATGTAAATAGCTTCAATCGAACAGAGGATGTGTCTGGTCATGAGAGGGAAGGCAGATGTTCCCCTTTTGAAAACTAGATTGTCCTTTGATGACAGATTCACAGCAGTAACAGGTACCTTGTCTGCCAGTGCCAGTGCTGCTCTCAACACCAAGCCCTCAGAAACCCTGGATGGTGAGAGGTAGTCGAGCTACTGTCATGTACAAATTTTCTTATATCTCAGTCTGCTACTTGCGTACAACCCATGAGAAACATCATGAGATAAAGCCACAGATTGGCGAGCAATTAATGAGTGGATGAATTGAAACTCTGCTGGCAAATGCAACAACCCACACTGAAGGTCTCCATATACTTGTGCCAACCAAGCCGAACATGTTCCGTAAACACCGCACATACCTATTCCAACCACATGTTCCTGCCAGAGCGCATATACCTGTACAGTACACACCACATATTCCATTCTGTGATGGAATCCGTGGTTTCAAGGCTTGCAAATTTTTAAGAGAGAGCCTAACTGGAACCGAAACAGAAACTTCAGCTAACTGAAATGGAAAAGGAAACTTCAGTTTTCTGGGGAAACTGACACTGGTTAATAAAGGACTGAGGGATATGAAGAGAAGGTGGGTAGGTGGGGTTGAGGGGTTTGGGGAGAAGGTGGGTAGGTGGGATTGAGGGATGTGAGAGAAGGTGGGTAAGTGGGATTGAGGGATACAGGGAGAAGGTGGGTAGGTGGGATTTAGGGATATGGGAGAAGGTGGATGGGTGGGATTGAGCGATATGCCCTCTGAACAAGGGCAATTAGGGATGGGCAAAAAATGCTGGCCTAGCCAGCAACGCCCATATCCCATGAACAGATAAAACAAAAAGTGGGATTGAAGGATATGGGAAAAGGCGAGTAGGTGGGTTTGAGGGATATAAGGAGAAGATGGGTAGGTGGGATTGAGGGCTAGCAGGAGAAGGTTCATAGATGGAATTAAGGGATATGGAGAGCAGATGGGTAGGTGGCTTTGAGGGATATGAGGATAAGGTGGTTGGGTGGGGTTGGTCTGTGAACAAGAGGTGAAAAGTCTTATTTGATTTTAAAAGATGATAGTGTTCCACAGTATAAGAGGATACCTGTGAGCTCTGAAAAAGCTCTTACCTTCTGTACTCAGGTGCCCGTATCCTTACCTTCTGAACAATGTCCCGATGCCCATGGCTGGCAGCAAGGTGCAGTGGTGTGTCATCACCCCGGTTCATCACATTGATCCGAGCTCCACGCATTATCAACATGTCAACAACATTGGAGCGACCCTCACGGCAAGCCCAATGAAGGGGACTGAAGCCATGGTCATCTCTGCAAAACAGCAATGATCCCAGTCAGACAACAGCGGTGGAGTGCAGAATACCATATGATAGACTGATTAATACACCAGCGAAGTGGAGAATACCGCATGGTATAGTGATTAATATACCAGCAGAGCAAAGCAAATCTCATGCTGTAGGGCAATTCAAAAAGAGCAGGAGCTGAGAGTTAGAGCAGAGACTTAAAAAGAGCGGGAGCTGGGCTCGGGGCTGAAAGTGGCGCGAGGACAGAGCGAGAGTTCCGGGGAGACTCGGGGCTGAAACAGGCAATAGGACATCATGATTCAAAAAGTGACGTGACACAGGGGAGGCAGCTTATTGGTAAGTAGGGTCAGGTGAGTACTTCTACTTCTCTTACTAATTAAACTGCTGCAGTCCATTAGATTAAACAAAATAAGGTGAGGACTTTGGACTGTCGTGGGAGTGTTTAGTGTGGAATAAGACCCCTAGCGTAATTAATATTCTTTAAAGGGAGTAATTAACGAGCTTAATCTAAAGGGAAGTCATGGCAGCAGAGCTCGCACCCGTGATATGCCCCTCCTGTGCTATGTGGGAAGTCATCGGCACTTCCAGTGTCCCTGGCAACCATGTGTGCACAAAGTGTGTCCAGTTGCAGCTACTGGCTAACTGCATTTCGGAGCTGGAGCTGCAGGTGGATTCACTGTAGAACATCCGCAATGCTGAGATTGTCGTGGACAGCTCATTCAGTGATGTGGTCACACTGCAGGTAAAAATCTACAGGCAGAAAGAGGATGGGTGACCACCAGGCAGAGTAGATGAAGGCAGGTAGTACAGGAGTCCCCTGTGGCCGTCCCCCCTGTCTAACAGATTTACCGTTTTGGATACTGTTGGGGGGAGACGACTTCTCAGGGGAAAGCCAAGTCCATGGTACCAGGGGTGGATCTGCTGCACGAGAGGGGAGGAAGGAGAATGGTAGGGCTATAGTGATAGGGAATTCAATAGTAAGGGGAACACACAGGCATTTCTGCAGCCACAAAGGAGACTCCAGGATGGTATGTTGCCTCCCTGGTGCCAGGTCAAGGATGTCTTGGAGGGGCTGTGGGGCACTCTGACGGGGAGGGTGAACAGCCAGTGATCGTGGTACATATTGGTACCAACGGCATAGGTGAAAAGAAGGATGAGGTCCTACAAGCTGAATATAGGGAGTTTGGACGTTAATTAAAAAGTAGAACCTCAGAGACAGTAATCTCAGGATTACTACCAGTGCCATGTGCCAGCGAGAGTAGAATTAACAGGATATATCAGATGAATGCATGGCTGAATAAATGGTGTAGTGGGGAGGGATTCAGATTCCTGGGACATTGGGACCGGTTCTGGGGAAGGTGGGATCAGTACAAACTGGACGGGTTGTATCTCGGCAAGACCGGAACCAATGTCCTTGGGGTGGCTGTTTGCTAGTGCAGTTGGGGAGGGTTTAAACTGGAATGGCAGGGGGATGGGAACCTGAGCAGAGAGACAGAGGAAACAAGGATAGAAACAAAGGACAGAAAAGTAAGAAGCAAAAATGAAAGGCAGTAAAAACAAGGGTGAAAAACAAATAGGGTCATAGTGCAAAACAAAGCTAAGACGACTAACAAGGCTAAAAAGGTAAGTCTAAAGGCATCATATCTTAATCTCTTAAAGCGCGGAGCATTCGCAATAAGGTAGATGAATTAACAGCACAAATAGATATAAACAATTATGATATAGTTGCGGAGACATGGCTGCAGGGTGACCATATTCCTGCTTTCTCTCCCTTCCCCTTGATGCCCCTAATATCCAAAAAATTATCAATATTTTTCTTGAATATACTCAGTGACCCGGCCTCCACAACCTTCTGAGGTAGAGAATTCCACAGGTTGAGCACCCTCTGAGTGAAGAAACTTATCCTTATCTCAGTCCTAAATGGCCTGCCCTGTATCCTGAGACTGTGGCCCCTGGTTCTAGACTCCCCAATCAGGGGAAACATCCTCCCTGCATCCAGTCTGTCTCGCCCTGTTAGAATTTTATACATTTCAATCAGATCCGCTCTCATTCTTCTAAACTCTAGTGAATACAGAAACAAAAAAAATGCCAGAAAAACTCAGCAGGTCTGACAGCATCTGTGGAGAGAAAGACAGAGTTAACGTTTTGAGTCCGTATGGCTCTTCATCAGAGAAATCCTGTGTGGGATTCCAGACGGATCTCAGGAAGGATGTTTTGGCCCTGGAGAGGGTCCAGAGGAGATTCACAAGAATGATCCCAGGAATGAAGGGCTTAACATATGAGGAACGTTTGAGGACTCTGGGTCTATACTCAATGGAGTTTAGAAGGATGAGGGGGGATCTGATTGAAACTTACAGAATACTGAAAGGCCTGGATAGAGTGGACGTGGGGAAGATGTGTAAAGCACAGGTTTCTCTGAAGTTGACTCAATGATTGAAGGGGATTGATGGCCACAGGGGATGAGAGCACCTCCTGAGGGGGCGAGGGAGGGGAAGGGTGTGCAGGTAGAAATTGCGAAGGAGCCTTGGAAGGCATGGGGTGGGGGCATCATGAGGAGGTGGGGGGAGCGAGCACGAGAGTGCCTTGGGAGGGGATAGACAATGGGTGAAGGCACCTCAGGTCGAGGGGGAAGGGGGAACAGAGCAAGGGTGCTTCGGGAGGGTTGACAAGGGTAAGTACTCCTTGGGAAGGGGGAAAAAGGCATCTCTGGAAGGAGTGGATGAGGGGAGCTGAGCGAGGACACCTCAGGAGTAGGGAGACAAGGCTGCAAAGCATGCTTCCTGGTGGATATCTGGCTCAATCTGAATCTACAGCAAGGGCACGAGACATTCCCCTCAAGAAACACAGAAGAACAGAACATGTAGGGAAGCTTTGAGAGAGATGCACAGAGAATAAAAAGAAGCCATAATTACAGAGAGAGGGAGGGGGAGAGACACAGAGAGAGAGTGTGAGAGAGAGAGAGACAGAGGGAAACAGAGAGATAGAGTGTGCGCGTGAGCACTGAGTTGATTTGATAGATTTTGCCCGATGGAGGTGCCGTGTAGCTGGTACAAGAACCTCACCCTGAGCTCTGGGAGGCGCTCAATGAATGCCTGAACCGCACTATTCTCTGGAAATACCACGTTGGCAGTATGACTCAGTGTTTGGCAGCTTGCCAGCATTGCAGACCTCAGCGACCGTAGCCAAGGCTCTCTGAAACAGGAGGCACTGGCTGGGAGAGAGAGGCTGCAGGGGCCAGACCTGGCTGAAGCAGAGAATGCAGCAGAGAGGTGAAACCCACAGGCTTTAGACACATCAAACCTAGTCCCAACATGCTACAATGGCAAACTCCAGCATGCAGCCTCTAACCCCCCACCACCACCATCCCCCTCCCCCGACACCATCCACCCCCCCTCCCCCGAGCTGCTTCACTGCACACTCCACTCCAACACACTGTCCCACACTGCACTGGCATTACAACACCGCACATTGTCCCACCCTGCACTGTCATTACAACACGGCACACTGTCCCATCCTGCACTGGCATTACAACACTGCACACTGTCCCACCCTGCACTGGCATTACAACACTGCACACTGTCCCACCCTGCACTGGCATTACAACACTGCACACTGTCCCACCCTGCACTGGCATTACAACACTGCACACTGTCCCACCCTGCACTGGCATTACAACACTGCACACTGTCCCACCCTGCACTGGCATTACAACACTGCACACTGTCCCACCCTGCGCTGGCATTACAACACTGCACACTGTCCCACCCTGCACTGGCATTACGACACTGCACACTGTCCCACCCTGCACTGGCATTACAACACTGCACACTGTCCCACCCTGCGCTGGCATTACAACACTGCACACTGACACATCCTGCACTGGCATTACAACACTGCACACTGACACATCCTGCACTGGCATTACAACACTGCACACTGTCCCACCCTGCACTGGCACTGCATCATTCACACTCCACTCAAGCACAGGGCACACCCAACCCCCCACTCTCACAATGCCACCCTCCCTGCCTCCCACTGGCTATTGAGAATGAGCCCAGTCAGGCACAAAGGATGCCTTTAAATAGGACAGAGCAATTTACTGTGAAAAACAGCCCCTATGAACCCTCATATAACACCGAAAGAAATAACATTAAACAAGATCGACACATAACGTCTTGGATTTTTACAACAAAATAACTTGCATTTATATAGTGCCTTTAATGTAAAACATCCAAAGGCATTTCAAAGATGCATTATCAACTAAACTAGCCTGAGCCACATCCAGGGATACTAGATCTAGTGTCGAAAAGCTTCGCTAAAGAGGTAGGTTTTAAAGAATGTTAAAAGGAAGGAGACAGAGGTAGAGAGAGAGAGATGTACGGACAGAATTCTAGAGCTGAGGGCCCAGGCAGCGACTACAATCAGAGATGCTTAAGAAGACAGAATTGGAAGAATGCAGATAACTCGGAGGGTTGTAGGGCTGGAGGAAGAGGCTCCAGTAATAGGAAGGAACGATGCCACAGAGGAATTTGAAAACAAGGATCAGGTGTTGATGAAGTTCAGCAAGCATAGGGGTGATAGGTGAATGGGACTTGGTTTGAGATAAAAACAAAAAACTGCGGATGCTGGAAATCCAAAACAAAAACAGAATTACCTGGAAAAACTCAGCAGGTCTGGCAGCATCGGTGGAGAAGAAAAGAGTTGACGTTTCGAGTCCTCATGACCCTTCGACAGAACTAGGTGAATCCAAGGAACGGGTGAAATATAAGCTGGTTTAAGGTGGCGGGGGGTAGAGAGAAGTGGAGGGGGTGGTATGGTTGTAGGGACAAACAAGCAGTGATAGAAGCAGATCACCAAAAGATGTCACAGACAACAGAACAAAAAAACACATAGGTGTTAAAGTTGGTGATATTATCTAAACGAATGTGCTAATTAAGAATGGATGGTAGGGCACTCAAGGTATAGCTCTAGTGGGGGTGGGGAGAGCATAAAAGATTTTAAAATATTTTAAAATAATGGAAATAGGTGGGAAAAAGAAAAATCTATATAATTTATTGGAAAAAAACAAAAGGAAGGGGGAAACAGAAAGGGGTGGGGATGGAGGGGGGAGGTCAAGACCTAAAGTTGTTGAATTCAATATTCAGTCCGGAAGGCTGTAAAGTGCCTAGTCGGAAGATGAGGTGTTGTTCCTCCAGTTTGCGTTGGGCTTCACTGGAACAATGCAGCAAGCCAAGGACAGACATGTGGGCAAGAGAGCAGTGTGGAGTGTTGAAATGGCAAGCGACAGGGAGGTTTGGTTCATTCTTGTGGACAGACCGCAGGTGTTCTGCAAAGCGGTCGCCCGGTTTACGTTTGGTCTCTCCAATGTAGAGGAGACCGCATTGGGAGCAACGAATGCAGTAGACTAAGTTGGGGGAAATGCAAGTGAAATGTTGCTTCACTTGAAAGGAGTGTTTCTGCCCTTGGACGGTGAGGAGAGAGGAAGTGAAGGGGCAGGTGTTACATCTTTTGCGTGGGCATGGGGTGGTGCCATAGGAGGGGGTTGAGGAGTAGGGGGTGATGGAGGAGTGGACCAGGGTGTCCCGGAGGGAATGATCCCTACGGAATGCCGACAGTGGGGGTGAAGGGAATATGTGTTTGGTAGTGGCATCATGTTGGAGTTGGCGGAAATGGCGGAGGATGATCCTTTGAATGTGGAGGCTGGTGGGGTGATAAGTGAGGACAAGGGGGACCCTATCATGTTTCTGGGAGGGAGGAGAAGGCATGAGGGCGGATGCGCGGGAGATGGGCTGGACATGGTTGAGGGCCCCGTCAACGACCATGGGTGGAAAACCTCGGTTAAGGAAGAAGGAGGACACGTAAGAGAAACTGTTTTTGAAGGTAGCATCATCGGAACAGATGCGACGGAGGCGAAGGAACTGAGAGAATGGGATGGAGTCCTTACAGGAAGCGGGGTGTGAGCAGCTGTAGTCAAGGTAGCTGTGGGAGTCGGTAGGCTTGTAATGGATATTGGTGGACAGTCTATCACCAGAGATTGAGACAGCGAGGTCACGGAAGGGAAGGGAAGTGTCAGAGATGGACCACGTGAAAATGATGGAGGGGTGGAGATTGGAAGCAAAATTAATAAATTTTTCCAAGTCCCGACGAGAGCACGAAGCAGCACCGAAGTAATCATCGATGTACCGGAGAAAGAGTTGTGGAAGGGGGCCGGAGTAGGACTGGAACAAGGAATGTTCCATATACCCCATAAAGAGACAGGCATAGCTGGGGCCCATGCGGGTACCCATAGCCACACCTTTTATTTGGAGGAAGTGAGAGGAGTTGAAAGAGAAATTGTTCAGTGTGAGAAGTTTGAGTTTAGATATGGGCAGCAAAGCTTTCGATGAGCTGATGTTTATGGAGGTTTCTGACCTGCAACATATTTATCTCATATCGTCTTCACTCTCTCCTCAAAACATTTAGTCATCCTTAATATTTTTATCCTGTGTCTCTCTTACTGCTGTAATATCACAACTTTACTCCTAGGAAAACATTCCATGGAAAGGGGATGATTATTCTAAGCTGTTGGCAATGCTTAAAAACCAACAGGTCTTTGGCCAGCACTCTCAGAGCTCTGCAAAATATCCTCTTCCTAAAATCCACATATGTGGGCAGGTCCGTTAACTCTGCTACCAACTTAGGAAAAGGAATTTCAAAGCAATCCCTCTCCAGGGATACTGCCAAAGAAGGAAATCTCTCTCATTTCTCCACAGATATATCTCAGAGCAAGTGAGAGGGTGAGAAAGAGAGAAGGAGAGACAAAGACAGAGAGATAAAGAGAAAGCAAGCGAGCGAGGGAAAGGGAGAGAGACAGCGAGAGAGAGAGAGAGAGCGCAAGCGAGCGAGGGAGAGAAAGGGAGAGAGACAGCGAGAGAGAGAGAGAGCGCAAGCAAGCGAGGGTGAGAAAGAGAGAGGAGAAGAAAGAGAGCAATTACATGGAAGATATGACACAAAACAGGCCATTCGGCCCAATCAATCAATGCTGTTTTTTTATGCTCCACTCAAGCCTTCTCCAATCTTTCCTCATCTAAATCTATCCTCATAACCATCTAATAACTTCCCCTCAAACGTTTGTCTAGATTCCCTTAAATGCATCAAAATTAACAATTGTTTGGTGGTGCAGAACTTGAATATTGCCAAAGGGAGAAAGACGTTGGCGAAGTTTTTCATCTGACGGGCATAAGGACAAATGCAAGAATACCAAATATAAACAAGCACAACAATTCATTCTACAGAAGAAAAGAGTGCTGCTGATTGGTTGGCAAGTCGACTTGCACGGGAGAGTGTAAGGGCCAGGTGGGCACATGCAAGGTGTGGGAGGGGTAAACAGGAGGGAGACAGGGCATGCATGCTTGAAGGAGGGGGACACCCAACTATGCTCCCTCACTCCCAGCTGAGTGACAGTCCTGGGATGCAGCAGAGAGCAGGCAGGGTGCCAAGAGCACATGCTGAACATGAATACAGTGGCAGTAACTGGGCCTGGATAATGTGCTCTGAGCTGCAAGCCCCAGCAGCCAATGAATTCCTGACTCTGTTGTATCAGCGGCAATAGCACGGCAGGCATGCGAACAACGGAGGGGGACAGGGCCTGCAGATGCGCCTGAGGGCACCCACACGTGGCCATAAAGGGGGGTGCAGGACCGCCACATGTAACCTGGGGGGGATGGGGGCGGGGTAATCATGGTACCCACACAAGTCTGTGGAGTAGGCACGTGGAGGTGCAGGATGAGCACAAGTGGGTTGGAGGTGCAGGGTGGGCACATGTGGGTTGGGGTGCAGGGTGGGCACATGTGGGTTGGAGGTGCAGGGTGGGCACATGTGGGTTGGGGGTGCAGGGTGGGCACATGAGGGTTGGGGGTGCAGGGTGGGCACATGAGGGTTGGGGTGCAGGGTGGGCACATGTGGGTTGGGGGTGCAGGGTGGGCACATGTGGGTTGGGGTGCAGGGGGGCACATGAGGGTTGGGGTGCAGGGTGGGCACATGTGGGTTGGGGTGCAGGGTGGGCACATGTGGGTTGGGGGTGCAGGGTGGGCACATGTGGGTTGGGGGGCTGGGCGTCATGCGCGAGAGACATACAGGGTACGTTTAAAGGGAACAGGGTGCACAGTACAGTGATGGGGAGTTAGATGTGTGATGTGGTGATGGGGGTTTGGGAGTGTGATACGGTGATGGGGGTTTGGGAGTGTGATACGGTGATGGGGGTTTGGGAGTGTGATACGGTGATGGGGGTTTGGGTGTGTGATATGGTGATGGGGGTTTGGGTGTGTGATATGGTGTTGGGGGTTTGGGTGTGTGATACGGTGATGGGGGTTTGGGTGTGTGATACGGTGATGGGGGTTTGGGAGTGTGATACGGTGATGGGGGTTTGGGAGTATGATACGGTGATGGGGGTTTGGGAGTGTGATATGGGGATGGGGGTTTGGGAGTGTGATATGGTGATGGGGGTTTGGGTGTGTGATATGGGGATGGGGGTTTGGGTGTGTGATACAGTGATGGGGGTTTGGGTGTGTGATATGGGGATGGGGGTTTGGGTGTGTGATATGGGGATGGGGGTTTGGGCATGTGATACGGTGATGGGGGTTTGGGTGTGTGATATGGGGATGGGGGTTTGGGTGTGTGATATGGGGATGGGGGTTTGGGTGAGGAATATGGTGATGGGGGTTTGGGTGTGTGTTATGGTGATGGGGGTTTGGGTGTGTGATACGGTGATGGGGGTTTGGGAGTGTGATACGGTGATGGGGGTTTGGGTGTGTGATACGGTGATGGGGGTTTGGGTGTGTGATACGGTGATGGGGGTTTGGGTGTGTGATACGGTGATGGGGGTTTGGGTGTGTGGTATGGGGATGGGGGTTTGGGTGTGTGATACAGTGATGGGGAGTTAGGCGTGCGATACGGTGATGGAGGTTTTGGTGTGTGATACTGATATGGAGGTTTGGGTGTGTGATACAGTGAGGGGGGATGAGAGTGTGAGATACCGTGATGGAGGTTTGTCAGGTTGAAAAACGGTCTGCCTGTGATCACATCTTCAGAAGGTTTTTGTACGAGCCATCAGTAAACTGGGGTGACTCAGCCTCATTCATGCCACATTTATAATCTCTGACTGTTGTTCTGCCTTTACCACAGGCTCCTTCGATAAAACAGTGACTACACAAAATAACAAGAAAACTAACTGCAAGCTGAGGTCACATACGGCAGTTCAGGCAGGTTCTGAAAGAGGAACAAGGACAGGGTCAGATCTCAGGCAGAACCCCTCAACTCACTTGATGAAGTGGCCTCCACCTGAAACAGAAAGCTGCCTTTTCTCAATTAGCTGAAAGAGCTGTATTGTATATTCAGTGCTCCTACTTTCAGTTAAATGGCTGCATAAACCTGTTTACCTGGAAGTTATCCTGGAGAATGTGATCAGCAGGATCCTATCAGGTCCACCCAATGATAGTCTCTCACTCCCTGCTGAGTGACAGTCCTGGGATGCAGCAGAGAGCAGGCAAGGTGCCAAGAGCACATGCTGAACATGAATTCAGAGGCAGTAACTGAGCCTGGATAATGTGCTCTGAGCTGCGAAACCCAGCAGCCAATGAATTCCTGATTCTGTTGCATCTTACTCAGTCTCACCAGAATATAAAACTCCCAGCAACTAAAAATAAAGGATTCCACAGTCCCAAAAATTACAATATAGGAGTTCCAAGTGAATCTCATTTCATGACAGAGATGGACAGACTGGATGTTTCCTCTAGCTGAGGTGGGGGGGGGGCGGTCCTAGAACAAGGGGTTACAGTCTCAGGATACGGGGTAGACCATTTAGGGCTGAGATGAGGAAAAACTTCTTCACTCAGAGGATGATGAACCTGTGAAATTCTCTAAAGGTGGAAGGGTAGCACTATTAATCAAGGATGGCACTGCTGCTATTGTTAGAGATGACCTTGGTTCAGGAGACCAGGATATAAAATCGGTTTGAGTGGAGATGAGAAATAGCAGGGGAAAGAAATCACTTGTGGGAGTGGTCTACAACACCCCCCAACAGTAACCACAATGTCAGACAAAGTGTACAAAAAGAAATATTGGGTGCTTGTGATAAAACAGCCGGCAATAATCATGGATGATACATATAAATTGGAAAAATCACATTGGCAGCCTTTCAAGGTAGTTTCTTACAGCAGCCAACATGCAATGAAGATAAAGGGAAGCCTGTAGATGTGCTGTACTTGGATTTCCAGAAGGCATTTGATAAGGTGCCACAAGATTGGTGAAGATTTTCAGCAAGGGCAACAAGATGATGTCCGGCCACGGTAAAATTGGAGGGAAAGGGCGTGCCAAGGCCAAGACTCGCTTCTCCGGAGCCGGTCTCCAGTTCCCCGTCGGCTGTATCCACCAACTGCTGCACAAGGGTCACTATGCCGAGCGCATTGGAGCCACAGCTCCCATCTACCTGGCTGGCTTCCTTGAGTACTTGACGGCCGAGATCCTCAAGCTGGCCGGCAACGTGGTCCGGGAACAACAAGACGATCCGCATCAGCCCCCACCACCTGCAACTCACCATCCGCAGTGATGAGGAGCTCAACAAGCTGCTGGGAGGGGTCACCATAGCCCAGCGTGGGGTCCTGCCCAACATCCAGGTTGTGCTGCTGCCCAAGAAAACCGGGCACCCCAGCAAGGTTTATGTCTGAAGGGGCGAGATCAGAAAAAGATCAGAGATTATTATGGAAACTAAAAGCTCATGGTGTAGGGGATAACATATTAGCATGGATAGAAGATTGGCTGGCTGGCAGAAAGTGCAAATAAATGGGTCTTCTTCAGATTGGCAGGATGTGACAAGTGGGCCTGGCAGAGGTGTGTGCTGGGGCCTCAGCCTTTTACTAATTACTTTGTAAATACTTAGATGAGGGGAGCGAAGGCATGGTAGCTAAATCTGCAATGACACAAAGGTAGGTAGGAAAGTGGGTTGTGAAGAGGACATGAGGGGGTTGCAGACAGATATAGATAGGTCATGTGAGTGGGCAAAAATCTGGCAAGTGGAATAAATAATGTGGGGAAATGTGAAGTTGTTCACTTTGGCAGGCAGAATTAAAAGAGTATAATTTACATTTAAAACGCCTGCAGAATTCTGAAGTGCAGAGGGAGCTGGGTGTTCTAGCGCATGATTCACAAAAATTTAGTATGCAGGTGCAGCAAGTAATTTAGAAGGCTAATGGAATGGTATCCTTTATCATGAGAGGAATTCAGCATACAAGTAAGATGTTATGCTTCAGTTATACATGACAATGGTGAGACTGCACCTCAAAAACTATGCGTTGTTTTGATCTCCTTATTTAAGGAAGGATGTAAATACATTGGAGACAGTTCAGAGGAGGTTTACTAGATTGATACCTGGAATGAGTGGGTTGTCTTATGAGGAAAGGTTGGACAGACTGGGCTTGTTTCCACTGGAGTTTAGAAGAGTGAGGGGTGATTTGATTGAAGTTTACAAGATCCTGAACGGCCTTGACAAGGTGGGTGTGGAAAGGATGTTTCCTCTTGTGGGTGAGTCCAGAACTAGGGGGCACTGGTTTAAAATTAGGGGAGGCCCTTTTAGGACAGAGATGTGGAGATTTTTTTTTTCTCTCAGAGGGTTGTGCGACTTTGAAATTCTCTGCCTCAGAAGGTGGTGGAGGCAGGGTCACTAAATATTTTTAAGGCGGAGGTAGATTGAGTCCCTTGTTTAAGAAGAATCTAAGATTATCGGGAGGGTAGATGGGAATGTGAAACTCAAAACACAAACAGATCAGTCATGATCTTATTGACGTAACAGGCTTAAGGGGGCAATTGGCCTAATTCTGCTCCTATTTCATATGTTTGAGGCAAGGAGGGCTGGGGGCTCTGGAGGGAGGGAGGTCCAGGGACTCCGGTGTGATTGGCAAGGGGAAGGAAGGGCCGGGGCTCTGGAAGGTGAGTGGCAGGGTGAGCGATGGGGATGGAGGGAGGGCCGGGGGCTCGGGTGGGCTGCTGGGTGGGAGGGCTGAGATGAAAGCAGAGACAGGCAATATATCACAGAGGCGGAGGCAGACAGTCTTTGAGGTCGAGCGAATTACGAGGTCGGGAAGTTCAGCTCAATTGAATGGGCCAATGGCCAGATTAGGGGGTTGGGGTCAGGTCAGGAGTTCTAAGTTTGTGCCTACATGGGATTCCGAAGTTTGCTTTTACTGGTGAAACATCTTGCTAATGACTATTTATCAGACTGCACTGGCTACAGATCGCCTGCTGGATAGGCCACAAACTCAGATTATCACTCAACTTCCACAGCTCTAGTTTTGGAAATGAGACTGACTTCATACACTATCTGTCAGGCTCTGCACAGCAATGTGACAGTATCATATATCAACAGCTCTGGAATTTCCTTCCTAACCCTTTAGAAAGATAAGCTGTTGAGCTGGTGACAAGAATGGAACAGGTTTGCACATGTAGACTGTTATGGAAACTATACTTACCTTGTTGGGCTCAGAGGTTGGGAACTTCAACTCCTGGCAGACCCCTGACTTTCTATGTGCGCACAGGTCAGGAGCAGACTGAAGATGCTCAATCACTTTCACGTTCTGTGGGCTCAGTGCGCCTGCGCAAGAATGATTTTTTTTTATTATTCATTCACGGAATGTGGGCTTCACTGGCTAGGCCAGCATGTGTTGCCCATCACTAATTGCCCTTGTTCAGAGGGCATTTAAGAGTCAACCACATTGCTGTGGGTCTGGAGTCACATGTAGGGCAGATGAAGTAAGGACGGCAGATTTCCTTCCCTGAAGGGCATCAGTGAACCAGATGGGTTTTTGCAACAATTGGCAACGGTTTCCTGGTTATCTTCAGACTTATAATATTTATTGAATTCAAATTTCACCATCTGCCATGGTGGGGTTCAAACCTGAGTCCCCAGAGCATTACCCTGGGCCTCTAGAATACTAGTCTAATAACAATACCACTATGCTACCGCCTCCCCCCACCAAACAGTGCGGAGCACCATTGCCGACAAGTCTCTCAAGCAGGGGAAAGGGAGAAACCCCAAAAAGAGGAGAGGGGTCAGGGAGAGATCCCAAAAAGGAAGTCCCAGGTAAGGAACTGAGACAAACAACAGAATCAGGTCCCAGTTAAGTTAAGGAAAAAGAGAGGAGCGGAGAAAGAGGCTCCAGTTAGAGAAAGAGCTGTGGGTGCAGACTTTAAGTGAAGTGGGCTTGGGAGAAGCTCTGGTAATCTAAAGGGACCTCGGGAGAAGCACTGAAGATCCAAGAAAGCAGCCGAAGGTTAGTGACTCCATGCTGCGGGCTGTTGGGGCAAAGGTTCCCTTTGGAGCAGTGGTGTTCTTGGCGCAGACAAAGGTGTGAAGTTGTGCCTATAATTTGGTGTTTGAGTGTAGACTTGGGAATCCAGGGAAGCGGAATGTTGAGTGGCGAGACTGAAACCCGGCGAGGTGGGCCGTCATTGAAGCCGTCCGAGTTAGAACAACTTTTGGAGAAAATTCCAAGGCCAGATCTTCAAGGTGAAGGTTGGAAAGCCTCATGAGAGAGATGGAGTTTTAGCGAGATTGGTTGATTCACAATGTTACTGATGTCAGGGTGGGCTGTTGAGAAATCCATGGAATCTGTTTTGGTCTCATTTGGCGTTTATTGTGTAGTATGGTGTGTGCAACCAGGTTGCATATTAATTCATATGCATCTCATATTAACCCTGAATATTACAGTATAAGATAGATATTGTAAATTGTTTTATCTTTCTGACCTTGTACAGTAAAGTTTATTTTTGTTTGTTCAAAACCCCATGGAATCTTATGGCTTTCTTCACTGGGCAAGTGTCTAGAATCTCAAACTTTGTCTACTTTAAACAATACGTACTGGTCCCTAACCGAATATTATCAACTTAGGGGTCTGGCCCAGGATCATAACACAGGATCATACAAGACACCAAGAGAAACACACAGGGACAGAGACCAATATAAAGGCAGAGACAGACACACAGGCTGATGTTCAAGGTTACTGCTAGAGATTGCATAAAAGGAGAATTTTCAAGGGCCATGGGGAAAAGCAGACGAGTGGGATTAATTGGATAGCTCGATTAAAAGAGTCAGCACTGGCACAATGTGCCAATTGGCCTCCTTATGTTCTAACAGGATCAGATACCACATGAAGACAAATCTTGTCACAATCAGGATGGGAGGAGTGCACTGTCTGTCTCTAGTCCCACTACTCCACAGGTCACAACATATACTTAAATGATGTTTCCAGATAGTTATATGGCCACATATGTGATTTCCCTATTAATCTCAGAATGACCACTTAATGATCAGGTTTCTTCGACAAACAACAAAATTATTAGTTTATTACAAAAACAGTCTTGTCAAATAGAAAGACAAAGCTTAGTAACATACAGTATGAAATATGAAGGTATACTAATTACTCTTTTGAACACCCTTAGTCACACACAAAAAAAATAAAAATAGAGGAGTTCTGCCAAAGATCAAAAGTCAACGCTTCAAAGGGTAAAGAATAGATGGAGGAGCTCTTGAAATGGCGTCCTGGTTATACAGTTAGTATCTCAATGCTGATCCGCAAAACAATCGATGACCCTTGCAGTTCTTTTCAAGCAGACTTGAGGGTACTCAATCCCAATACGTAGAGCAACTTAGGAATAGTCTATATCCACTTTTGGCTCTGGACTGCAAAAAGGCTGCTGTCTTCCTCACAAGCAGTTGTTCCTTCTCTTCTCAAAACAAATCCAAAACCCACTTTAGACACAGATTTTCCAGAGCCATAGTTCACCAGGATCAAGACGTTTCCAGCTTCTTTGCAACTGCTTAATTACCTTTTCCTGTAAATGGATGTCTCTTCCAAGAAAAGCAATCAGCGTTCTTGCATCGAGCCTTTAAGAAACAGTGTCCTTTATAACACAGATTCTTCCAGGATGTTTAGTCCTTGAAGATGAACCATTTTCTGTGATTAAAGTGTTCATGAAACTCTTCCTTTCTATTTTATAACCTCGATCCAACAATTATGCAGGTTATTTGATAAATTAATCCATGGCTTGGTGAGTACTCAGCACTGTTGTCTTTGAGGCAGAAGGTGGTATGTTCAAGTCCCACACCAGAGACTTGACACCAAATTCTAGGCCAGCAGTCCCAGTGCAGAACTGAGGCAGAGCTGCACTGTCAGAGGTACCATCTTTTGGAAAAGACATTTAACCGAGGTCCTGCCTGTCTTCCCAGGTGGACAGAAAAGGGTTCAATTGGGAAGAAAAGCAGGAAGGTTTCCTGTGATATCAATGGCCAATATTTATGCCTCACCCGACACCTAAACCAGATCCTTGATCATTTATTTAATTGCTGTTTGTGGGAGTTTGCTGAGTACATAGCGTTTATCACTGTTCCTGAGCTTGTGAAAGGCACCTATAAAAATGCAACTTCTTTCATTCTTTATTTGCATTCATTGAGTGTTTGCGATGTTTCTTTTCAATCATATAGATGACAAATCTCACCACTGTTCCCACACACTCATTGTGGCCAAGTTCCTCATCGGCTGTCCCTCGATTCAAGGGTGATGTCTACTCAGCGTCGTGAGGTCCTGCCATGGGTCGTGTGAATGAACAGGCTATTTACTATCTCACACCTAGTTCACTGATGAGGCGTGGAAGGCAGCTCCAGGCTGTAGGACAAGGTTGGTGCAAAGCAGTCAGTAAGGGTGAGCGAAGAGGTGAAGGATGAAGACCACGAATACCACATAGATACCTGCCCACTAACTGGTGTGCTGCATGACCATCACTAATCTATCTAATCATAGCCAGAGAATCATTTCCAATGGGTTCTCTTTCTGCTCCCACACCGTTACCTCTGGTATCCCTCAAGGATCTATCCTTGACCCCCTCCTATTTCTCATCGACATGCTTCCCCATGTCAACATCATCTGAAAACAGCATCAGTTTTCATACACACACTGACACCACCCAGCTCTACCTCACCACCACCTCCTTAAATCCTGCGTTGCTGATAAATTATCAGTTGGCTTGTCCCACATCCAGTACTGGATGAGCAGAAACTTCCTCCAATTAAATATTGGGAAGACTGAAGCCATTGTTTTCTGTTCCCATTGCAAACTGTGTCCCCTGGTTGCCTACTCCATGCCTCTCTTGTCAACTGCCTGAGGCTAAACCAGTCTGTTCTCAAGCATATGACCCTGAGATGAGCTTCCGACCGCATAACATCTTAGAAACCACTTATTTATGTCTCTGTAGCATCACCCAACTCCATCCCTACCTCAGCTCATCTGCTGTTGAAACCTCTTCCAGGCCTTAATCACCTCTAGACTTAATCGGGGCCCGGGGGTGGGGGGGTTAACATATTAGTGTTAGTAGAAGATTGGCTGGCTGGCAGGGAGTATGCATAAAGGGTTTTTTTCTGATTGGCAGGATGTGACAAGTGGAGTCCCACAGGGGTCTGTACTGGGGCCTCAATTTTTTAGGATTTATATCAATGACTTAGATGAGGGGAGTGAAGACATGGTAGCTAAACTTGCGGATGACGCAAAGATAGGTAGGAAAGTATGTCGTGAAGAGGACATGAGAAGGTTGCAGATGGATAGAGATAGGTTGAATGAGTGTGCAAATGGAGTTTAATGAGGGAAAATGTGAAGTTGCTCACTTTGACAGAAAGAACAAAAAAGCAGAGTATTACTTAAATGGAGAACGGCCGCATAATTCTGAAGTACTAGGTGTTCTAGCGCATGAGTCCAGCAGTCACAGTGCAGTGGTGGGAAGGGAAGCCATTGCAGGGGAAGATCTGGCTACAAGCAGACAGATAATAATGAAATCAAAGGAAGACAGTGACTTGGAGCTGACAGCAAGGGCGAGGTATTCTCGACATTTATACTCATGCACAAGGATCAATTAAAATCAGAATCAAGCAGCCACAGATATCGTAATCCACTAATTTGAAGAAAGAATATTTGGGCAGTGATTATAAACTATGACCCAATTGGTTGAATTAGATTACAGCCTGCTACTTATTGAAAAGGTGCAAGGTCAGTAACAACACAGAGCTAAGGCTCACTGAAGATTATAACCTTTAGAATGATTGACCTAAATGGAGTTGGTGTATTTGGTGACCACTCTGGTGCCTTCGGAGGCGGCATGTTTGGCCAGTTCCCCTGGCAGCATGAGCCAGACGGCGCTCTGGATCTCCCTGGCTGAGATGGTGTGGAGTTTGTTGTAGTGAATGTGGTGCAAAGCATCGGAGGCGACACGCACGAAAATATCAACACAAAAGAATTCCTAACACACCTGGCCTTGGATGAGGTCCTGATGGAAGGGTAGACCTGGGTCAGCCCCCTGTACAGGTAAGCAGAATAGCTCTGCTTGCAAGATTTCTTCTGCTTCTTGGGCAGCTTCTTGGTGACTTTAGTCAGCGATTACATCAACGCCTTGCAGAATGTATCTTCCTTAGCCACAGCTACCACATCAGGCGTTCCACTCGAATTGGACCAACTCAAGTCAGCGCACGGTTGCACTGCCAGAGGATGAGCATCAACAGGAGCTCTGGATTCAGAACCCTGGCCAGGAGGCAGTGACAAAGGACTGATCCAGTCACTGACTTTCCCCCTACCCCTCCATTCTCTCTCCCACCTGTGTGGCCCCCTCCTCTGGGCAGCTGCTCCATCAAACTGGTTCTCTCATTCTCCCCAGCACAACCACTTTGATACTGCTTCCCCGTGCCCCTAAACAACACAGCACACACCCGACACTGGCAGCTGTGAGACCTCACTCTCATTTAATGCTTTCAATAGCCAAGTCTCTCCTCTTTCTTACCAACCCTGTGACCATTTCAAACATTATTGATAGCAGTTTGAGGGTAGTGAGCAGCTGAGGGATTGGTTCCTGTCGTTGGCTGATCACACTATACAGCTGGCTAGAAACCGAGCCTGTCATTTTCTACTTTTTGATACATAAAAGCCTAGATCTGCAATAAATAAGGATTCCTCCCCAAACAGACTGGGAGAAGTGCATTAATACAGCTGCTTAATACACTCATTGTCAGTAATAAAACAGGAAATCTCTAAATAAGAGCAATGACTAGAATCTATTTTGGATGATGTTGTCTGAGAAATAAATATTGGCACCAGGAAATCGGAGCAAACATGCTGGATCTCCTTCAGATAATGCGACATGATCTTTTACATCCACTAGAAAGAAGAAACATGCAAAAGATAGCACCTCCAACAGTGCAGCACTCCCTCAGCACTGACTCTCCGACAGACCGGCGCTCCTTCAGAACTGACCCTCCGACAGTACAGTGCTCCCTCAGTACTGATCCTCTGACAGTGCAGCGCTCCTTCAGAACTGACTCTCCAACAGTGCAGCACTGACCCTCCGACAGAGCAGCGCTCCTTCAGAACTGACCCTCCGACAGTACAGTGCTCCCTCAGTACCGATCCTCTGACAGTGCAGCGCTCCTTCAGAACTGACTCTCCAACACTGCAGCATTCCCTCAATACAGACCCTCCAACAGTGCAGTGCTCCCTCAGTTCTTCATCTCCAACAGTGCAGCGTTCCCGCAGTACTGCATTTCCCACGGTACCAACTCTCCAACTGTGCAGCACTCTCTCAGTACTGACTGTCTGACAGTGCAACTCTCACTTAGTACTAACTCTCCGACAGTGCAGTGCTCCCTCAGTACTGCCCCTCTGACAGTACAGCACACGCTCAGTACTGACTGAAAGTGCAGCACTCCCTCAGTACTGAGCCTCCAATAGGGCAACACCCCCTCAATAATGAAACTACGATATTGTTGCACTAATTCAGTACTGCCCTTCTGACAGTGCGACACACTTTCAGAACAATGCAGCACCTAGGGAGCACTACTCTGGCCGAGGTTGCTCAGCTCCATTCTGGGGCCGTGGTTGCCCACTTCTGCTCCAGGTCGCTCAGTCAGTACTGTCTCATTCAGCTTCTTAACCCAGGGGCAGGTGGTGCTGTGTGCCTTGGCACCTCGCTCAGTCCCTCAAGTTTAATAAAACGCAGAAGGCCGTGTTATTTTTAGCCGGGGGAGGGGGCTGTGGATAGGAGAGGGGGGTGTTAATGGGGGCGAGGGAATGCAGCAGTGGCAGGAGGGGAGAAGGGATGGGGAGGCTACATGTTTTATAGGATAGATTACATTCCTGTGGAACAGAGATCTGCCACTGTGTGTCTGCATTTCTTGTCACCCAATGGCCTATAGCACCCAAGCAAAGGCCTTCACATAAAGCACTCCAAACATCTTTAAATGGAGAAGATTGTGGCTCTAACACAATCGACAGAGAGTCAGCAGGACGCAAGGCAGAGGCTCCCTCCTGGGGTAAACAGTATAATTTTAGAAAGACATCATCTGTCCAGATTTCACTCTGGTTAGAATGTGAAATTCCTGTCAATACCACCCCTCCCCCCATTATACAGAAAAGAATAAAGCGCATTTTTCTCTCTCCTCTTGGGAACACTGCCCCTCCTCAGAGCACTAGGGTAAGGCCAGCTCTGCATGATTCTGTATGATTTCCAATATAGGAAAGGAAGTAATGGCAGTGGGGGCAGTGACAAATCCAGAAAGTCAGTTCAAGAATGAGAGCTCAGAGTTGGGAGGAAACATGAACAGACAAGATTCAGAATGACCTATTAGAAGTTTTAAAAACTGTGTGTAAGGTTTTGGGATGGCAAATTTCCAGCAGTTGGGCAATAGATGACAGGGACAGGATTTTTTTTTAAATCGTTGAGGGAATGAGAGCATCATTAGCAAGGCCTGTATTTATTGCCCATCCATCGTTGCCATGAAAAGGTGGTGGGGAAACTTCTTGTTGAACCACTGGTCATCAGTTCAGTAACACAGAGTGGTAATTTCGGACAGCATTTCAGGGGGTGCTAGGTTGGTGAGGGAGTGGATTCACACACAGGCTCGGAGCAGGTATCAGATTTCCTTTCCTAAAGGACAATCTGACAGCTTCATGGTCACTTTTGCTGACTCCAGATTTATGCTTCCAGATTGTATATTTTGAAACTGAAGTCAAATTCTCAAACTTCCCTCGGAGGGATTTGAACTCAAATTCTCTGAATTACTAGTCCAGTAAAAAGCCACCATGGTATTACTCCTCTTACTCTTCCTAAGTCTACCTCTGTCCCCATTAAACACTCCCAGGACAGGTGCAGCACGGGGTTAGATACAGAGGAGAGCTCCATCTACACTGTCCCCATCAACAGTCCATGTCCAAATGTAGCAAGGCCTGGACAATATCCAGGCTTGGGCTGACAAGTGGCAAGTAACATTCACACCACACAAGTGCCAGACAAAGACCATCTCCAACAAGAGAGAATCCAACCATCGCCCCTTGATGTTCAATG
Organism: Carcharodon carcharias; assembly: GCF_017639515.1. NCBI lineage: Eukaryota > Metazoa > Chordata > Chondrichthyes > Lamniformes > Lamnidae > Carcharodon > Carcharodon carcharias. The sequence goes on along the minus strand of NC_054477.1, from coordinate 4,539,446 downwards.
GCATTACCATCACTGAATCCCCCACTATCAACATCATGGGGTTTACCATTGACCCGAAACTGAACTGGACTTGCGATAGGCTACAAGAGCAGGTTTTTTTTATTCATTCATGGGACGTGGGCTTCACTAACAGGGCGAAGGTCAGAAGCCAGGAATCCTGCGACGAGTAACCCAACTCCTAACTCCCCAAAGCCTGCCCACCATCTACCAGGCACAAGTCAGGGCTGCGATGGAATACTTCCTACTTGCCTGGATGAGTGCAGCTCCCAAAACACTCAAGAAGCTTGACACCATCCAGGACAAAGCAGCCCGCTTAATTGGCACCACATCCACAAACATTCATTCCCTCCACCACTGACACACAGTGGCAGCAGTGTGTCCCATCTACAACTGCAGGAATTCACCAAGGCTCCTGGCACCTTCCAAATCCATGACCACTACCATCTAGAAGGGTAAGGGCAGCAGATAAATGGGAACACCACCACCTGGAAGTTACCCTCCAAGTCACTCACCATCCTGACTGGGAAATATATCGCCGTTCCTTCACTGTTGCTGGGTCAAAATCCTGGAACTCCCTCCCTAACAGCACTGTGGGTGTACCTACACCACATGGGCTGCAGCAGCTCAAGAAGGCAGCTCACCACCACCTTCTCAAGGGTAACTAGGGATGGGCAATAAATGCTGGCCCAGCCAGTGAAGCCCACACCCTGTGAATGAATAAAGAAAACTCCCAGGACAGGTACAGCACGGGTTGGTTAAGCAGCTTGTGCTAAGGAAATTTACAACTTTGCAGTGTTGCCATTTCTACCCTGTTCTCTCTCGACCTTACACACAGCCACAGTCACCAATCCCACATAGATTCCGTCTGTGCAATAGCGCAGGAAGCTTGCAGGAGGAATGCAGGAAGAATCTTTACAACTCTGGGCAGAACTCCAAACTCAATGTGAAATGAAATGACAGAATGGCCAAAATATGCGGAAGTGGGAGCTTAAGAGAGAGCAGAATAAACACCTACTTCCTTTGGGACATGGTTTCAACTTACTGCATGCCATGCATTCAATTCAGGGAGAGTTAATGAGCAGGCCAGGGAGCACGAGAGTCTGCAAATATTGATGCCAAACCACACTGCTGAAAGCTGATGACACTGCTTTGCGCATTTTTTTCCTCTTTTCCCTGCAGGCACACATTCTGCTATTGTACATATTGGCCAGGACTCAATGGTGACTCACTCTCCTGAACGATGAGATTATGGCTTCATCCAATACAGAACCTCAAGCCCTAAAGTTCAGGCTGACACACCTCTGCGCATTACTAAGGAAATACTACGCTGTTGGAAGTGTGGCACTCCAGAGCAGCGCACTGTCAGAGGATCAGTACTGAGAGGGTGCTGTACTGTCAGAGGATCAGTACTGAGAGGGTGCTGTACTGTCAGAGGATCAGTACTGAGGGAGTGCTGTACTGTCAGAGGATCAGTACTGAGAGGGTGCTGTACTGTCAGAGGATCAGTACTGAGAGGGTGCTGTACTGTCAGAGGATCAGTACTGAGAGGGTGCTGTACTGTCGGAGGGTCAGTACTGAGAGGGTGCTGTACTGTCAGAGGATCAGTACTGAGAGGGTGCTGTACTGTCGGAGGGTCAGTACTGAGAGGGTGCTGTACTGTCAGAGGATCAGTACTGAGAGGGTGCTGTACTGTCAGAGGATCAGTACTGAGAGGGTGCTGTACTGTCGGAGGGTCAGTACTGAGGGAGTGCTGCACTGTCAGAGGATCAGTACTGAGAGGGTGCTGTACTGTCGGAGGGTCAGTACTGAGAGGGTGCTGTACTGTCAGAGGATCAGTACTGAGAGGGTGCTGTACTGTCGGAGGGTCAGTACTGAGAGGGTGCTGTACTGTCGGAGGGTCAGTACTGAGAGGGTGCTGTACTGTCGGAGGGTCAGTACTGAGAGGGTGCTGTACTGTCAGAGGATCAGTACTGAGAGGGTGCTGTACTGTCGGAGGGTCAGTACTGAGAGGGTGCTGTACTGTCAGAGGATCAGTACTGAGAGGGTGCTGTACTGTCAGAGGATCAGTACTGAGAGGGTGCTGTACTGTCAGAGGATCAGTACTGAGAGGGTGCTGTACTGTCAGAGGATCAGTACTGAGAGGGTGCTGTACTGTCAGAGGATCAGTACTGAGAGGGTGCTGTACTGTCAGAGGATCAGTACTGAGAGGGTGCTGTACTGTCGGAGGGTCAGTACTGAGAGGGTGCTGTACTGTCGGAGGGTCAGTACTGAGAGGGTGTTTTGGCCTCTACTACTTTCTGTGGTAATGAATTCCACAGGTTCACCACTCTCTGGGTGAAATTTCTCCTCATCTCAGTCTTAAACGGTCTACTCCATATCCTCAGACTGTGACCCCTGGTTCTGGACTCCCCCACCATTGGGAACATTCTTCCTGCATCTACCCTGTCTAGTCCTGTTAGAATTTTATAGATTTCTATGAAATCTCCAGCAAATATAATCCTAACCGACTCAATCTCTCTGCATATATCAGTCCCGCCATCCCAGGAACCAGTCTGGTAAACCTACGCTGCATTCCCTTTACAGCAAGAACATCCTTCCTAGATAAGAAGACCAAAACTGCACACAATATTCCAGGTGTGGTCTCACCAAGGCCCTGTATAATTGCAGCAAGACACCCCTGTTCCTGCACTCGAATCCTCTGGCTGTGAAGGCTAACATACCATTTGCCTTCTTTACTGTCTGGTGCACCTGCATGCTTACCTTCAGCGACTGGTTTTAGAGGACACCCAGATCTCGTTGCACATTCCCCGCTCTCAATTTATAGCCATTCAGATAATAATCTGCCTTCCTGTTTTTGCTACCAAAGTGGATAACTTCACATTTATCCACATTATACTGCATCTGCCATGCATTTGCCCACTCACTCAGCTTGTCCAAATCACACTGAAGCATCTCTGCATCCTCCTCACAGCTCATCCTCCCACCCAGCTTTGTGTCATCTGCAAATTTGGAGATATTACATTTAGTTCCCTCATCTAAATCATTAATATATATTGTGAATAGCTGGGGTCCCAGCACCGATCCCTGTGGTACTCCACTAGTCACTGCCTGCCATTCAGAAAAAGACCAGTTTATTCCTACTCTTTGTTTCCTGTCTGCCAACCAGTTTTCAATGCATCTCAATACACTACCCCCAATCCCATGCGCTTTCATTTTACATGCTAATCTCTTATGTGGGACTTTGTCGAAAGCCTTCTGAAAGTCCAAATAAACCACATCCACTGGTTCCCCCTCATCAACTCTACTAGTTACATCCTCGAAAAATTCCAGTAGATTTGTCAAGCATGATTTCCCTTTTACAAATCCATGCTGACTTTGTTCGATTCTGCCACTGTTTTCCAAGTGCTCAGCTATTAAATCTTTTATAATGGACTCTAGAATTTTCCCTCACTACCGACGTCAGGCTGACTGATCTATAATTCCCTGTTTTCTCTCTACCTCCCTTTTTAAATAGTGGGGTTACATTAGCTACCCTCCAATCTGTAGGAACTGTTCCAAAGTCTACAGAATCTCAGAAGATGACCACCAATGCATCCACTATTTCTAGTTCCATACAAATCTCATTCCACCCTGTTTATCTTACACTATCAGCATATACTTCTATTTCTTTCTCCCTCATATTAATCTAGCCCTCCCCACCTCTTAACTGCATTGACACTGATTGCTTCATCCACTCATTTTATACCAAGCCTAAACACTTAACTGTTGCAAAGTACACTTCTCATTAAATGACAAATAATTTCTTCAAATTGCTTCAACATAATCATCAGTGACACATCAAACAATAAATGCAAACAATCCCATGGCACTATTTGAAAACAAAGAGGGGAGTTCTTCCTGATGTCCTGGCTAAATATTTATCCAAAAATGAATATCACGAAAACAAGATGATCTGGTCATGATCACATTGCTGTTTGCGGGAGCTCACTGTGCGCAAATTGGCTGCTGCATTTCCTACATTAGAATGGAGACAACACTTCAAAAATGCTTCATTGGTTGTAAAGCACTTTGAGGCATCCTGAGGTCCTGAGTTGTGCATTAGAAATGCAAGTCTTTCTTTTTATCAGGCACAGAAACCTCGGATTCGTGTAAAACTACTAGAGCTGGCAGAGCACTGAACCTGCCTAGATTCTCAAACACTTTCCTTCAGTTCACTTCAGCTCCACTCAGAACCACATGTTTCCCGTCACATCACTATTTCATAACTCCAGCAGCAATAGTAGCAAGCTCTAAACGAGCACTGCTCAGACAGACATTCAGAGGGAGGGCTGGCTGCCCGGAATCTGGCACTCACCCCTGGTTCAGGTCATTCTCCGTGTTGTCCAGCCAGAGCCGGACTGCAACCGCATTGCCTTCTCGGCACTGGGTAAAGATGTCATCCATCCTGCTCTTCTTGTGTCAGCTGCTCCAACTCTGCTCCCGTTAGGCACCAGGTGTAGAAGACAATCTGAATGTATCAATCCAGCTGGGTCCAGGCATCCACCAGGTCCAATCCCGAGACAGCCAGAATCCAATCTCACCAACAATACAATCTGAAAGGAAGTAGGCGGTTTTCAGTTACAACTGCCAGCACCATCCATATTACAGACCTGGCGTTTCCAGTGTAGGCCTATCAATCAAGTGAACATTACTCAGGTAACCTAGAAGCTGTTTCTCTCCCCCTTTGGCCCCCAACTGTATTGATAAACACCAGGAGGACTAAGACCATGGAATTCAGTCTCCCACATCCCCAAACTTCATTCCCAAGTCACTGACTTCATCACTTTCCCTGGCCTCTTTCTGTGGCTAAACAAGACCATTCACAACGTTGCAGTCCTATTTGACCTCAAACTGAGTTTCTGACCCCATAGGTAAAAGCAAAATATTGCAGATACTGGAAATCTGAAACAAAAACAGAAAATGCTGGAAAAACTCAGTGGTTCTGACAGCATCTGTGGAGAGAGAAACAGAGTTTCGAGTCCATATGACTCTTCTTCAGAGCTGAGAGAAGTAAAAATTTCAAAACAATATAAATTTCATCATATTTTTACTTCTCTTTAGCTCTGAAGAAGTGTCATACAGACTCAAAATGTTAACTCTGTTTTTCTCTCTACAAATGCTGTAGACCTGCTGAATTTTTACAGCATTTTCTGTTTTTGTTTCTGACCCCATAGCTGCTCTATCACCAAGACCGGCTACTCCCATCTCCTAATATATGCACGTTTCCAGTCGATGGAGTTGTGGAAATAAGGAAGGAAAGAGTCCTCAACTGGAGCCATTCACCTCATGTTCCCAAATTACACAGGAGATTGATAGAAATAATAGGTTTTGACAGAAAAGGTGACTACAATATCAGCCATGGCTCAGTGAGTAGTGCTGCACCTCTGAATCAGGATTCAATTCCACTGCAGGCTCTTCAGCACTAATTCCAGGCTGACGCTCCCAGTGTTGTACTGTGGCAGTGCTGCACTGTTGGACGCACATTTATTTGGATGAATCATTAAATGGAAGATGCATCTGCTCCTCAGTGAGGGGCACAGTCAATAAGGGAGACTATGCCTGAGTGAGACGGAGACAGAGTGAATGCTTGGGAATTTGATTCCAAGTGGGGATTTGGTGCATAGGTAGATAAGGTTTATTGCAAGAAATAGAACTTGCTGAGTTGGAAATTCGGTGAGGAGTGGGAGGAGGTGCTCCTTCCTTATGCTCTTTTTCAGCCTCCAGCATTTGACTTCCACTTTGGTGAAGCAGGAGTAGGTTAATCAGTAACTGGTAATTAATTGGAGAGATCTGAGAGCTTAAAGCAGAGGAGAGAGAGAGCTGGGAATTTGCAGATAAAATCTAATAGTGATGTCACTATTAAGTTGATTGGTTGATAAGAATAGGCCTTTCCAGACTCAGCAGAGGAGATGACTGGTGAGTGACAGGTTAGTTATTATTATACCATACTGTCATAAACGCTTTATATAAAGTCTAAGGTACACCAGTGCAGCTTGACCTGCAGGATTGGGGAGTTGTGCTGGTACAAAGTGTCCCTGACAATTACATCTGCAGGAAGTGTTGAAACTCGAATGGTGGCCGGAGTCACTGTGGTGCTTCTGCAAGGTTGAGGATTATGTGGATAGCTTGTTTAGAGAGGTTGTCACTCCATAGCTCAGTAGTACACAGACAGAGAAGGAATGGGTGACCAGAGTGTCTAAGAGAAACAGGTAGTGCAGGGATCCCCTGGGGCTATCTCACTCTTTTCCCATTTTTCCATTTTGGATATTGGTCAGCGAGATGATTCCTCAGAGGACTGTAGCAAGGGCCAAGTTTGTGGCACCACAGGTGGCTCAGCTGCACAAGGGGGAAGGGGGAAGAGTCACTGTCATCGGGTCAAAATCCTGGAACTCCCTCCCTAACAGCACTGTGAGTGTACCTTATGGACAGTAGCGGTTCAAGAAGGCAGCTCACCACCGCCTTCTCAAGGGCAATTAGGGATGGGCACTAAATGCTGGCCTAGTCAGCGACGCCCACATTCCATAAATGAATAAAAAAAGGAAGAGCTATCGTGGTAGGGGATCCCATAGTTAGGGGAGCAGACAGGTGTTTCTGTGGCCGTAGATGTGGCTCCAGGATGGGATGTTGCCTCCCTGGCGCCAGGGTCAAGGATGTCACAGAGCAGCTACAGGGCATTCTTTTGGGGGAGGTTGAAAAGCTAGAGGTCATGGTCCAAATTAGGACCAATGAGATAGGTAGGAAAAGGGATGAAGCCCTGAAAGCAGATTTTAGGGAGTTCAGAAGGGAATTAAAAAGCAGAACCTCAACAGCAGTAATCTTAGGATTACTCCCAGTGCCACCTATTAATGAACATCAGAATAAGAAGACTGAGCAGTTCAGCATGTGGCTAGAGAAATGGAGTAGGAGGGAGGGCTTTAGATTTCTGAGGCACTGGAACCAGTTCTACGGCAGGTGGGACCAGTGGAAGAAGGATTGGTCACATCTTAACAGGACTGGGACTAATGTCCTCGTGAGGAGGTTTGCTCATGCAGCCGAGGAGGGTTTAAACAAGGTTGGCAGGGAGATGGGAACCTGAGGGGCAATTCAGAGTGCAGAGGAGAAAAAACTGGTTGTGGGAAGCAGAGAAGTATTAACTGATAAGGAGGATATATCAGAGTATTATCAAGGTAAATAGAATACTTGGGAAGAGTTTGATAAAACTAGAGCAGGCAATAAGTCATTAGATGGGGTTGGAGTAAGGGGGAAAGTAAAGCCTACATTAGGGTTAAGGTGCGTATATGTGAATGCATGGAGTGTGCTTAATAAGGTTGGTGAACCACAGGCACAGGCTGACAAATGGAATTATGAGATTATTGCCTTGGCAGAGACCTGGCTCAAAGAAGGCCAGCACTGGGCAATAAATATTCCCGGGTACAAGGTGCTTGGGAGAGACAGGAAAGGAAGAAAAGGGAGGGGTGGGGGTGCCAGTATTGATTAAAGATGGCATTGCAGTACTGGAGAGAGAGGGTGTTCCAGAGGGGTCAAGGATAGAATCTCTCTGACTACAGGTAAGGGATGAAAAAGGTGCAATAACATTGATTGGTGTAGTATACAGACCATCAACTAGTGGAAGGGATGTAGAGGAACTTGCAAAGAAATTATAGACAGGTGCAAGAATTATAGAGTAATCATAATGGGCGACTTCAGTTATCCAAATATTGACTGGGATAAGGATAGTCCAAAGGGACAAGAGGGGTGAGAGTTCCCGGTATCTGTTCAAGATAATTTTCTGCAGCAGTATGTTTCCCGTCCAATGAGAGGGCAGGCACTGATGGTCCTGGTTCTGGTGAATGAGTTGGACAAAGTGGATCAAATATCAGTGGGAGAGCATTTATAGGGGACAGTGACCATTGTATTATAAGGTTTAGGTTGGCGATGGAAAAGGGCAAGGAACAATCCAGAGCAGGGAGATTTAATTGGGAGAAAGCCAACTTTGATGGGATGAGAATGCATCTGAGTTGAGTGAGTTGGAATCAAATGTTGGCAGAAAAGAACAATGGGCTACCTTCAAAGAAAAAGTATTGCAGGAAATGTCAAGGTATATTCCCTTGAAAGGGAAAGGTGGGACAAATAAATCCAGAGCACCCTGGATGACAAGAGAGATAGAGGTGAAGATGGAAAGGAAGAAGTGCCCACACAACAGATGTCAGGTAAAAATACAATGGAGAATCAGGATGAATATAGAAGGACCAAAGGGGAAGTGAAGAAACTAATAAGAAAAGCAAGGAGAGAGCATGAAGAGAGACTGGCAGCTAATATAAAAGGGAATCTCAATGCCTTCTATAAGCATATAAATAATAAAAGGGTGGTGATAAAGAGAAGAATTTACAATTGAGAAGCAGGTTTTAGAAAGGCTATCCTGACTTAAACTAGATAAGGTACCAGGGCCGGATGAGATGCATCCAAGGGTACTGAGGGAAGTGAGAATGGAAATTCCAGAGGCACTAGTGATAACCTTCCACAGGGTTGGTGCCAGGGGACTGGAGAATTGCGAATGTTACACCCTTGTTCAAAAAGGGGTGCAAGGATAAAGCTGGCAACGACAGACCAGTCAATTTGACCTCAGTGGTAGGGAAATTTCTGGAAACTATAGCTCAGGACAAAATCAACAGTCACTTAGACAAGGGCAGGGTAATTAAGGAAAGCCAGCATAGATTCATTAAGAGAAAATCATTTTGAGGAGGTAACAGAGATGGTTGATAAGGATAACACTGTTGATGTGGATTTTCAAAAGGAATTTGATACATTGCCACACAACAGACTCATGGAATAAAAGGGAAAGGAGGCACTTGGATAAGAAATTGGCTGAGGGACAGGAAACAGAGTAGTGATAAATGGTTGATTTCCAGATTGGAGGAAGGTCTATAGTGGAGATCCCCAGGCATCAGTTTTGGGTCCCTTGCTCTTCCTGATATATATATATTAATGATCTAGGCTGTGGTATTGCAGATGGTAGGAAGACTGGAAGCATTGTCAACTGTGGCGCGGATAGTCTTGAACTTCAAAAGGGCATAGACGTGTTGGTGAGTTGGACAGACAAGTGGCAGATAAAGTTCAATGCAGAGAAGTGTGAGGTGATTCATTTTGGCAGGAAAAATATGGTGAGACAGTATAAAATAAAGGGAGAAACTCTAAAGGAGGTGCAGGATCAGAGGGACCTCTGTGCATATGTACATCAGTCATTGAAGATGGCAGGGCATATTGAGAGAGCAGCTAATAACGTTGTATGTTAGGCTTTATTAATAGGGGCATTGAGTGCAAGAGTAAAGAGGTCATATTGAACTCGTATAAGACACTATTTAGGCCTCACCAGGAGTAATGTGTCCAGTTCTAGGTGCCATACTTGAGGAAGGATGTGAAGGCATTGCAGAAAGAACAAGAGGAGATTCACAAGAATGATTCCAGAGATAAAGGACTGTCACTATGAGGATAAATTGGAGAGGTTGGGACTGTTTTCCTTGGAAAAAGGCTGAGAGGAGACTTGATAGAGATATTCAAGATCCTGAGGGGTATGGACAAGGTAAATAGTGAGAAACTATTCCCACTCAAGAGAAAATCAAGAACTAGAGAGCACAGATTCAAAATAATTGACAAAAGGAGTAAAAGTGTTGAAAGGAAATGTTTTTTTCACCCACAGGGTGTTTGGGAGTCTGGAATGAACTTCCTGAGAGGGTAGTGGTGGCAGGTTTGATCGAGCTATTCAAAAGGCAATTAGATTGCTATATGAAAATAAAGATTGTGCAAGTTATGGGAATAAGGCAGGGGGGTGGGACTCAGTTGAATGCTCTTTCAGAGAGCCAGTGCAGACTCAAATGGACCGAATGGCCTCCTTCTGCACTGTAAAGATTCTGTGATTCACAGGTGGATGTAAAAGATCCCAATGCACCGTTCAAAAAAGAGCAGCAAGTTCTCCCCGGGTGTAATACTTATTCTTCAACCAACATCATTAAGCACAAATTAACTAAAGCAAAATACTGCAGATGTTGGAAATTTGAAAAACAGAAAATGCTGGAAAAATTCAGGAGTGGCAGAGTTAACACTTTGAGTCGAATATGACTCTTCAAGAAGATGCTGCCAGTCCTGCTGAGCATTTCCAGCACTTTGTTTTTCACTCATGACAGATGATCTGTCTCTCTATCCTTCCCCAAATGCTGGGCCTGACTCTGCAGCAAGGGAGGTTCCACACTGCGGCCCACAGAGCTTGCCAGCCCAGGCAACCCAGTCCTCTCTAATGCAAATAAAAGCAAAACACTGCGGATGCTGGAAATCTGAAACAATAACAAAAATACTTGGAAAAACTCAGCAGGTCTGACAGCATCTGCGGAGAGGAACGCAGTTAACGTTTCGAGTCCGTATGACTCTTCATCAGAACTAAGAAATATAGAAATGAGGTGGAATATAAGCTGGTTGAAGTGGGGTGGGGCAGGTAGAGCTGGATAGAAGGCCAGTGATAGGTGGAGGCAAAGAAGAGATTGCCAAAGATGTCATAAACAAAAGGTTCAAAGGGGTGTTGACGGTGGTGATATTAGCTGAGGAATGTGCTAATGGGGACATTAAGGGTAGAAAGCAGGACGAGCAAGAGACAGATAGCCCTAGTGGGGGTGGGGTGGGGGGAAGGGATCAAAATTGGCTAGAAGTTAGAGATAAAACAATGGATGGAAATACATTTAAAAATAATGGAAATAGGTGGGAAAAGAAAAAAATATATAAATAAAAATATATATAAAAAATCAGAACTGATGAGTCATACGGACTAAAAATGTCAACTGTGTTCCTTTCCGCAGATGCTGTCAGACCTGGTGATTTATACTTTAAACCCTCAGGAGGACAAGACATGTTGGAGGCTGTTGTTCTGATGAGGTCATTGCCAATAGTGAAGTTTAGGAATATAGGAGCCTATTCCACCATTCAGTATGATCATGGCTGAAAAAGTTGCGGTCTCAACTCTACTCTTTGTCTGCCTCCCCACAACTCTCGACTCCCTTGCCTAACAAAAATCTGTCTAACTCCGTCTTGAATAAATTCAAACACGCAGTCATCACTCCTTTCTGGGGAAGGGAATTCTCCATTCTACCCACCCTCTGGGAGAAAAAAATTCTCCTAATCTGTCTCTTAAAAGTAAGACCTCTTATTTTTAAACTCTGTCCTCTAGTTTTAATCTCCCCCACAAGAGGAAACATCCTCTGGATATCCACCCTGTCAAGTCCCCTCAGGATCTTATATATTTCAATAAAATCACCTCTCATTTCTCTAAGCTCCAGTAAGTAAAAGCTCAACCTTTCTTCATGAAACAACCCCTTCTTCGCAGGAGTGAGTCCAGTGTTCCTTCTCTGACTGCTCTTAAAGCAATTATATATTTTCTCAAATAAGGAATCCAAAACTGTACACAGTACTTCAGATGTAGTCTCACCAAGACCCTGTACAGCTGTTGTAAAACTTCCCGACTTTTATATTCCAATCTTCTTGCAAGAAACATCAACACTCCATTTGCCTTCCTAATAACTTGCTGTACCTACATAATAACATTTTGTGATTCATGTACCAGGACACCCAGATTCCTCTGGGCCACTGAATTCTGTAAGTTTTCTCAATTTAAATAATATGCTACTTTTCTGTTCTTCCTGCCAAAGTGGACAAGTTCACATTTCCCCACATTATACTCCATCTGCCAAATTTTGGCCCACTCACTTAACCTATCTCTATCACTTTGCAGACTCTCAACCTCTTGACAACTTACATTCCTATCATCGGAAATTTAGCTACCATACATTCACTCCCTTCTCCATGTCATTGATGTAGATTGTAAATAGTTGAGGCCCCAGCACTGATCCCTGTGGCACTCCACCAGTTAGAGCTTGTCAAACCGCAAAAGACCCATTTATGTAGCCCAACGCAAACTGGAGGAACAGCACTTCATCTTCTGATTAGGAACTTTACATCTGGGCTTAACATCGAGTTCAACAACTTCAGACTATGAACTCTCTCCTCTATCTTCACCCCTTTTTTAATCTCTTTTTTAATTTTTATTCATTGTTTTATCCCTTTTTTAAATCCTTTTTATGCCTACTCTCAGTTTCCTGTTAGCTAATCAACCCTCTATCCATGCTAATATGTTACCCCCTACACCATGAGCTCTTATCTTGGGTGGTTACCTTTGATGTGGCACCTTATCAAATGCCCTTTATAGCTTCAGAATCAGAGATTGGAGCCAAATTTTTTAAATGCTGCACTGGGGAACTCCTTAAACTGCTCAGCTGGCTGATACACAAATCGTAGTGTGATTCTGGATTGGCATCAGGTTCACCAATGTTCATCAAAGTGGAGTCCGCTTGAGCTCCTACACTGAAATTTTATCCAGGGATTTCTGCTGCAAAAGCAGAGCGTGCCAGGACACAATTGGGCTTGCCCATCATGTTTTCTGATACTCCAGGTTCCCTGTGTAACTGAGCGGCCAGGGCTCTGATAGGCCTCAATGAACTGTACTGAAACCCGGCAGGGAATCAGTATCTGCACAAATTCAGAGCTGGGTAGAAAAGGGCCATCCAAAAAAAAGCAATGAATTCCGAACCATGTCCAGCAATCAGACTGTGCTCAGTATACATTGCAGACACTTGGCAAGGTTTAGGAGCTGCCAAAAACAATTAATGTTAAGCACATCCCGTGAGTAAATGCCACGAACAGGTTACCTGCAGAAATGAATCTACTGATTTTAAAAGGAAGACTGTGATGAACTATTTTTTTTAAACACCCTTAGGGAGTTAAACCCAGGAACACAGAGAACAGCAGCTGATGCTGTCTGACGGGTGAAAGTGTTAAACTTGACCAACAGACGTACCCAGAGGTACAAAGGGCACATTTTAAATCATAGCTCAGAGGTGGAAGGTTTCTTTTCAAGGCAGTGGAATGTTCTTCTTCCTTCATCCTTCCACCCTCCAACCTGGAAGCACTTGAACCCAGGCTTGACATTGCCCAGCAAGGCGGGGGGCTGGAGGGGGTGACAGATACACATAGCAAACCTTTAAAATGTGCTGAAAAAGGATGTGAGCCCAATTTGATGAGGGACACCTCTTAACTCACAATATACAAATTAGGAGCAAGAGTAGGCCACTCAGCCCTTCAAGCCTCCTCCGCTGTTCAATAAGATCATGGCTGATCTGATTTTTAACCTCAACTTCACATTCCTGCCTATCCCAGATAACCTTTCACCAAATCATAACTCATACCAAATCCTGTTTCCCTATCACCCTGCGCTAATAGTGCTACACTGACTCCTGGCCACGTAATGTCTTGACTTTAAAATTTTCATTCTTGTTTTCAAATCCCTCCATGCCATGGTCTGCCTCACCTCTCAGTCTCTCTTCCAGCCCCAGGACTTCCGAGAACTCTGTATTCGTCTAATTCTGGCCACTTGTACAACCCCAACTGTAATCACTCCATCACTGGCAGCCATACCTTCAGCACCATGGGCCCCAAGCTCTGGGATTCAATCTCTCCACCTCCCCACCCCTTTCTTTCCCTCTTTAAGACACTCCTCAAAATCTTTCAGCAAGCTTTTGGTCGCCTGTCCGAATATCTCCTTGCGTGGCTAGGTATCACATTTTGTTTTTTAAATTGCTCCCGTAAAGCAGGGTGTTTTACTGTGTTACTTCGAAAAACTCAGCAGCTCTGGCGCCAGACCTGCTGAGTTTTTCCAGGTAATTCTGTTTTTGTTTTGGATTTCTAGCATCTGCAGTTTTTTGTTTTTATCTCTGTGTTTTACTGTGTTAATGGAGCTGCTGAGGTTAATGTGAAAGGCGCTATGTATATGCAAGTCTCTCTCCCTCCACTCTTGCCCTGCCCTGGGTGATGGGGCTCCCAGTCCCTGGAGGCTCTATGTGGATCCCAGAGTTCCGGCTTCCAACATCCCTACACTCTCCGGAGAAGCAGAAGGGAGTCCATTCAGCCCAGCCCACTGCCCCCTCCCACCCGGCTCCCGCAAATGCTCAGAGGTTTGTGCAAAGGGTGAGAAAACTTCCACAACCCCCGCTCCCAAACACTGCCACACTGCCTTGGCCCCTGGCCCCCGGCCCCCTATACCCCCCACTCCAGTGCAAGATGAGACCCAGAGCAAGCCTGGACTTGGTCTGAACCCACAGGCCGACTGGACCCAGGACTGGACTGAAAACAGAGCATAAGGCAAACAGGACCCAGTGAGTCTGGCCCAGGCACAGGCTATGCCCAGGTCAAATGGGATAGTAGGTTTGCAATGGGGCGGGGGAAGCACTAAAAGGCTGACACAAATATTATAAACTTAACAAGAGTTAGTGATTGGAATAGTTACAACATTAATACTTCACAGAGTAACACGATGCTTTTTACAGTCAGTGTTGCACTAACTGGTGCCTGTGATCTCTCTGCCCACTCTCTTTATCTATATATGTCAGGTTTTCCCTGCTGCACTTAAATATAGGTTGCTTGACCTATAAGCAGTAGCATGCCGTCACTCTTATGTCTTACACAGTCCAACAGTCACTCACTCCAACTCATTTTTAAAAGCCTTCTCTATTTCTCATCATTAAAATACATATTTCTCAGGACTACCTGCCCCTCACTCCTTCACCCGCACTCAGAGGCCCTCTACATCGACATTTACCAGCAGCACAGCCTGATCTCAGGACAATCTGGTGTAATGGTAATTTCCTGAGGTCCAGGCTAACACTCTGGGGACATGGGTTCAAATCCCACCACAGCAGCTGGTGAAATTTAAATTTAATGAATAAATCTCTCAGTATAGAGCTAGTCTCAGTAATGATGACCATGAAGCTATCATCGGTTGTCGTTAAAAACCCATCTGGTTCAGCAATGCTCTTTAGGAAGGGAAATCTACTGTCCCTACCTGGTCTGGCCTACTTGTGAGTCCAGGTCCACAGCAATGTGGATAACTCTTAACTGTCCTGTGAAATGCCCTGCAAGCCACCCTGTTCAAGGGTAATTAGGGATGGGCAACAAATTCTGGCCTTGCCAACAATGCCCACATCTCATCAAAGAATAAATAAAAAGGATACCCTACCAACCTGTGTGGTGTGGGCAAGTCAGAGAGGAGCTGAAAAATGCCCTGAAAAGGGAGTTTTATACCTGATGTGGTATTGTAACTCAGTGGATAGCACTCTGGTCAGAAGGATTGTGAGCATCAGTCTCACTCCAGTTTGAGCACACAACGTAAACCGACACTGAATGCTGTACTGAACTAGTGCTGAATCTGCTTCCTCTAGCCTTTCAGGCAGTGGATTCCAGATCACAACTTTACTGTGCAAAAAAACACCCTCCATTTCACCTCTGGATTTTTTGCTAATTATTTTAAATCGAGCAACTGAGCCTCCTGCCACTGGAAACAGTTTCTCCTTATTTACCCTATCAAAACTCTTCCTAATTTTGAACACATCAATTAAATCTCCCTTTAACCTTCTCTGCTCTAAGGAGAACTGTTGGAGGAGATTTCTTTGCACAGAATAACAGTGCTCTGTAACAGTGAATATCACTGGCCCAGGGCAGCTTCTGTTGCAGCTCAGTGACTTGCTGCTTTAATGCATTAAACTTCTTAGGGGAGGGTCAGAGTGAGGGTCACAGACCCCAGGTACCATTGGCACGGCTGAAGTTCGAGGTTCTGAAAGACAAAGATGGAGTGACGTGGATGGGGTTCAGGAGCGCAGTGCAGAGTGGATGTGAGATGGCTAAATGCTCTGCTACCTGATTTGGGGGTGAGGGTGGGGGTGGGAGAAGGGCAATGCGGTGAGAATTCACAGGTGGACCAGAGTCAGAAGAGTGGTGAGCACAAGCTGGATCAATAGAGACTGAGGTCAAGGAAGAATGAGGGTGAGGATTTAGAATTCAATGGATGGGGAAACATTAATACTTCACAGAGTAACACGATGCTTTTTACAGTCAGTGTTGCACTAACTGGTGCCTGTGATCTCTCTGCCCACTCTCTTTATCTATATATGTCAGGTTTTCCCTGCTGCACTTAAATATCGGTTGCTTGACCTATAAGCAGTAGCATGCCGTCACTCTTATGTCTTACACAGTCTGACAGTCACTCACTCCAACTCATTTTTAAAAGCCCTCTCTATTTCCCATCATTAAAATACATACTTCTCAGGACCAAATGCTCAGAGGTTTGTGCAAAGGGTGAGAAAACTTCCACAGCCCCTGCTCCCAAACACTGCCACACTGACTTGGCCCCTGGCCCCCAGCCCCCCATACCCCCCACTCCAGTGCAAGACGAGACCCGGAGCAAGCCTGGACTTGGTCTGAACCCACAGGCCGACTAGACCCAGGACTGGACTGAAAACAGAGCATGAGGATAAGGATGACCAAGTGGGGAGAAATGCCCAGTTGAAATCAGGATGAGGTTTTTCAACAAACATGATTTTTGAAAGAGATACATCGCTGTGATCACTAAGCCAGTGAGTCACAGTACGAGGAACATAGGACAGGTTTCCTGTGGTGTTTAAGGCATTGTGAAATGAAGTGTACACTCATGTTTACCATGCCTATCCCAGCCCAGCCCAGCCCAATCCAATAGTTTTTCAAAGCATCTAGGGCCATTTGATGCAATTCACTCGCGAACATTACCACAACCTCTGGAACATCTGTCCAACTAGATGGTTTCTCCCAGACACTGATGGACAATATCTGCTGCTGAACCCAGGCTCTTGTCTCTAACATACTCAGGAGTTTTCAGTCACTGACTTTGTTTTGCCCTTCCTTTCCTTTGGGTGTCAGGTTGGCTCAGGGGATAGCACCTCTTGCCTCTGAGTCAGACAGTCATAGGTTCAGTTCCCACTCCAAACAACTGAGTACAGAACACAGACCCTTCTGTGCTGAACTGAGGGATTGCCACAATATTAGAGGTGCTGTTCTTTGATGAAAAGTTAAACCAAGATCCCTCAGGTGGATGTACAAGATCCCAGGACAACGAATGGAAGAATACACGACCCTTGTCCTATGTGCTGTCTATTATTTACTCTTCAGCAATTATCATTAAAACAGGTCACCTGCATTGCTGTTTCTGGGATCTTACTGTGCTCAATTTGATTACTACGTTTCCAACATTACAGTAACAGTGACATTTTAAAAGTACTTCATTGGCTGTAAAGCACATTGGGACGTCCTGAGGTCATGAAAGTCACCACAGAAATGCAAAATTTTCTTTTCTTTTTCACAGGTGAATTCAGGGAACTGTTGAGGAGCACTTGCTGCCTCCTCCCAGCGAACAGTGGTGAGCACTGGCTGCCTCCTCCCGGCGAACGGTGGTGAACACTGGCTGACTCCTCCCGGCAAATGGTGGTGAGCACTGGCTGCCTCCTCCCAGTGAACAGCAGCGAGCACTGGCTGCCTCCTCCCAGTGAACAGCAGCGAGCACTGGCTGCCTCCTCCCAGTGAACAGCAGCGAGCACTGGCTGCCTCCTCCCAGTGAACAGCAGCGAGCACTGGCTGCCTCCTCCCAGTAACAGCAGCGAGCACTGGCTGCCTCCCCCCAGTGAACAGCAGTGAGCACTGGCTGCCCCCTCCCGGCGAACCGTGGTGAACACTGGCTGCCTCTTCCCGGTGAACAGTGGTGAACACTGGCTTTCTCCTCCTGATGAATACTGGTTATCTCCTGCCAGTGAACAGACTGCAGAATTGAAACAAAAACAGAATTACCTGGAAAAACTCAGCAGGTCTGGCAGCATCGGCGGAGAAGAAAAGAGTTGACGATTCGAGTCCTCATGACCCTTCGACAGAACTTGAGTGAATCCAAGAAAGGGGTGAAATATAAGCTGGTTTAAGGTGTGTGTGGGTGGGTGTGTGTGTGTGTGTGTGTGTGTGTGGGGGGGGGGGGGCGGGGGTTGGGGTGGGGGGAGAGAGAGAGAAGTGGAGGGGGTTGGTGTGGTTGTAGGGACAAACAAGCAGTGATAGAAGCAGATCATCAAAAGATGTCACATCTTTTGATGATCTGCTTCTATCACTGCTTGTTTGTCCCTACAACCACACCAACCCCCTCCACTTCTCTCTCTCTCTCTCTCCGCTCCCCCCCCCCCCCACACACTTTAAACCAGCTTATATTTCACCCCTTTCTTGGATTCACTCAAATTCTGTCGAAGGGTCATGAGGACTCAAAACGTCAACTCTTTTCTTCTCCGCCGATGCTGCCAGACCTGCTGAGTTTTTCCAGGTAATTCTGTTTCTGTGTTGGATTTCCAGCATCCGCAGTTTGTTTGTTTTTAGACTGCAGAACTAGTTCAGTTACTTAGAAATTAACAACCTGGCTGTTTAGCTACACAGATCCCCCTCCCCACAAGAGATTCCTGACTCGGAGACAGGATGGAGATTAAAAAGGTGCAAGGATATTTTGCTTGTAGTCTGTTGGCTGGGTGACATGTTTGCCCCAGTCTGGCTCTCCAATGCTCTCTTGTTCCGTGTGACTGACAGGCAGAGTGAGGGACACCCTGGTCCACTCCTCCATCACCTCCTACTCCTCAACCCCCTCCGATGGCACCACCCCTTGCCCACGCAAAAGATGTAACACCTGCCCCTTCACTTCCTCTCTCCTCACTGTCCAAGGGCCCAAACACTCCTTTCAAGTGAAGCAGCATTTCACTTGCATTTCCACCAACTTAGTCTACAGCTTTCATTGCTCCCAATGCGGTCTCCTCTACATTGGAGAAACGAAACGTAAACTGGGTGACCGCTTTGCAGAACACCTGCGGACTGTCCGCAAGAATGACCCAAACCTCCCTGTCGCTTGCCATTTCAACACTCCACCCTGCTCTCTTGCCCACATGTCTGTCCTTGGCTTGCTGCATTGTTCCAGTGAAGCCCAACGCAAACTGGAGGAACAACACCTCATCTTCCGACTAGGCACTTTACAGCCTTCCGGACTGAATATTGAATTCAACGCCTTTAGGTCTTGAGCTCCCTCCCCCATCCCCACCCCCGTTCTGTTTCTTCCCCCTTCCTTTTGTTTTTTCCAATAAATTATATAGATTTTTCTCTTCCTACCTATTTCCATTATTTTTAAATCTTTTATGCTCCCCCCACCCCCACTAGAGCAATACCTTGAGTGCCCTACCATCCATTCTTAATTAGCACATTAGTTTAGATAATATCACCAACTTTAACACCTATGTGTTCTTTTGTTCTGTTGTCTGTGACATCTTTTGGTGATCTGCTTCTATCACTGCTTGTTTGTCCCTACAACCACACCAACCCCCTCCACTTCTCTCTACCCCCCGCCACCTTAAACCAGCTTATATTTCACCCCTTCCTTGGATTCACTCAAGTTCTGTCGAAGGGTCATGAGGACTCAAAACGTCAACTCTTTTCTTCTCCGCTGATGCTGCCAGACCTGCTGAGTTTTTCTAGGTAATTCTGTTTTTGTTTTGGATTTCCAGCATCCGCAGTTTTTTTGTTTTTATATAGAGTGAACAGTTTATTGCTTGCTCTCTGTCAGACTACTCTAAAGGTTAAAAGCGTCCCCATCCATGCCCCCCCCCTCTTTTGGGCCTCAAACTCTGCAGGCTCTCTACATCTTGCTGCATACTCCTTCAAACATTAATATCAGACAAAATCTCACACTGCTCAAGAACGAAATCACCAAATGACCTAACTGAAAGCTGTTTTTTTTTTCGAATAATGGAGGAAAGACACAATTCTATTATCGGAACCAGATGTAAAACGAGATTATTTTGTTACTGCAAGGTCACTATAAAATACAAATAGCAAAGTGGCTTAATTAGGTAGTGGGAGTGTTTGTCACTTAATGTTCGAATGAATTTGAAGTTTGGAAAAACCATGTAAAATGCGGCAAAGTCACAGCCATAGGAAGCAGGAAGTCATTCAGCCCTTTCAGTCTGTTCCGCTATTCCATTAGATCAAGGCTGATCTGTATCTTAATTCCATCTACCTACCTTAACATCATAACCCTTAATACCTTTGCCTAACAAATATCTTTCAATCTTACTACTGAAAACTTCAATTAATCCCCAGCATCCACAAGGTTTTTGGGGGAGAGAGTTCCAGACTTCCACTCCCCTTTGTGTGAAGAAGTGCTTATTGACATCATCCCTGAACAGCTTGGCTCTAATTTTGAAGTTCTGTCCCCTCGTTCTGGGCTCTCCATACCAGAGGAAATAGTTTCTCTCTACCAACCCTATCAAATGTCTGTGTGTGGTGCTGGCAAACTTGGTTAGCAGACTGCAGATTAAATCATTTTGTCACCAATTCACCCCAGCCATAATAGCAAACTGATCGTTCACAAATCAACCAAAAGGATTTGAGTCTGATAACGCAAATGGACCAAGTTGTTTTTAAAATTAAGTTACAATTTCTCTTGACTGAAGTGGGGTCAAACCCCACTTCAGAGACCAGAGCCCATGATGCAGGTAGATAGTTGAGAAATTGTTTTCATTCCTAGTGTCAGTGGTTTTGCCACAAGGTGATGGAAAGCATCAAGTCCAGCTGCATGGTCAACTGCCACTGGCTAGCTTATAGCAAAGAGGGAGCCGAGTGCTTTAGTCTCCCCTGCCTATAGACAGACCCTGCTCTGTAGTGCATCCTTATACGCAGTATACGAAATAAGGTAAATGAGCTTGTGGCGCAGATTGAAATTGGCAGGTACGATGTGGTGGGCATCACGGAGACATGGCTGCAAGGGGATCAGGACTGGGAGCGAAATATCCAAGGATATACAAAACAAAAACAGAATTACCTGGAAAAACTCAGCAGGTCTGGCAGCATCGGTGGAGAAGAAAAGAGTTGACGTTTCGAGTCCTCATGACCCTTCAACAGAACTAGGTGAATCCAAGGAAGGGGTGAAATATAAGCTGGTTTAAGGTGTGTGTGTGTGTGGGGGGGGGGGGGGGTGGGGGGGGGGGTGGTTTGGGTGGGGGGAGAGAAGTGGAGGGGTGGTGGTGTGGTAGGGACAAACAAGCAGTGATAGAAACAGATCACCAAAAGATGTCACAGACAACACTGATGTCTGTGACATCTTTTGATGATCTGCTTCTATCACTGCTTGTTTGTCCCTACAACCACACCACCCCCCCCTCCACTTCTCTCCCGCCACCCAAACCACCCACCCACCAACACCCCCCCCCCACCTCCCCCCACCCACCCACCCACCCCCCCCCACACACCTTAAACCAGCTTATATTTCACCCCTTCCTTGGATTCACCTAGTTCAGTTGAAGGGTCATGAGGACTCGAAACGCCAACTCTTTTCTTCTCCACCGATGCTGCCAGACCTGCTGAGTTTTTCCAGGTAATTCTGTTTTTGTTTTGGATTTCCAGCATCCGCAGTTTTTTTGTTTTTATCCAAGGATATACATCCTATCGAAAAGATAGGCAGGTTGGCAGAGGGGGTGGGGTTGCTTTGTTAGTAAGAAATGAAATTAAATTGATGGCAAGAAATGATGTAGGGTCAGATGATGTAGAATCTGTGTGGGTAGAGTTGACAGTAGTCAGGATGTGGGGCACAAGATTCACCAGGAGATAGAAAAGGTGTGTAAGAAAGGCAAGGTTACAGTGATCATGGGGGATTTCAATATGCAGGTAGACTGGGAAAATCAGGTTGGTAGTGGATCCCAAGAAAAGGAATTTGTGGAATGTCTACGAGATGGCTTTTTGGAGCAGCTTGTGGTGGAGCCACTAGGGAACAGGCAATTCTAGATTTAGTGATGTGTAATGAGGCAGATTTGATAAGGGAGCTTAAAGCGAAGGAACCCTTAGGAGGAAGTGACCATAATATGATAGAATTTACCCTGCAATTTGAGAGGAAAAAGCTGGAATCAGATGTATTGGTATTACACTTGAATAAAGGCAACTACAGAGGCATGAGGGAGGAGCTGGCCAGAATTGATTGGGAGATGAGCCTAGCAGGAAAGACAGTGGAACAACAATGGCAGGAGTTTCTGGGAGTAATTTGGGAGACACAGAAAAATTCATCCCTAGGAAGAAGAAACATACTAAAGGGAGGACGAGGCAACCATGGCTGACAAGGGAAGTCAGGGACAGCATAAAAGCTAAAGAGAAAGCATAAAATGCAGCGAAGAGCAGTGGGAAACCAGGGGATTGGGAAGTCTACAAAGACCAACAGAGGACAACTAAAAAAGAAATAAGGAGGGAGAAGATTAAATATGAGGGCAAACTAGCCAGTAATATAAAAGAAGATTGTAAGCAAGAGTTTTTTTAGATATATAAAGGGTAAGAGAGAGGCAAAAGTGGACATTGGGCCACTGGAAAATGACGCTGGAGAAGTAGTAGTGGGGAACAAAGAAATGGCAGAGGAACTGAATAGGTATTTTGCGTCAGTCTTCACAGTGGAAGACATGAGTGACATCCCCAAAGTTCAAGAGAGTCGGGGGGCAGAGGTGAGTATGGTGGCCATTACCAAGGAGAAGGTGCTACGAAAACTGAAAGGTCTGAAGGTGGATAAATCACCTGGACCAGATGGATTACACCCCAGAGTTCTGAAGGAGATTGCTGAAGAGATAGTGGAGGCGTTAGTGGTGATCTTTCAGGAATCACTGGAGTCAGGGAGGGTCCTAGAGGACTGGAAAATGGCTAATGTAACCCCCCTGTTTAAGAAGGGAGTGAGGCAAAAGATGGGAAATTACAGGCTGATTAGCCTGACCTCGGTCGTTGGTAAGATTTTAGAGTCCATTATTAAGGATGAGATTTCAGAATACTTGAAAGTACATGATAAAATAGGGCAAAGTCAGCATGGTTTCACCAAGAGGAGGTCATGCCTGACAAATCTGTTAGAATTCTTGGAGATAACGAGTAGGTTAGACAAAGGAGAGCCAATGGAAATTATCTACTTGGACTTCCAGAAGGCCTTTGACAAGGTGCCGCACAGGAGGCTGCTCAGTAAGATAAGAGCCCATGGTGTTAGAGGCAAGGTACTAGCATGGATAGAAGATTGGCTGTCTGGCAGGAGGCAGAGAGTGGGGATAAGGGGGTCCTTCTCAGGATGGCGGCTGGTGACTAGTGGAGTTCCGCAGGGGTCAGTGTTGGGACCACAACTTTTCACTTTATACATTAATGATCTAGATGAAGGAACTGAGGGCATCCTGGCTAAGTTTGCAGATGATACAAAGATAGGTGGAGGGACAGGTAGTATTGAGGAGGCAGGGAGGCTGCAGAAGGATTTGGACAGGTTAGGAGAATGGGCAAAGAAGTGGCAGATGGAATACAATGTGGGGAAGTGTGAGGTCATGCACATTGGTGGGAAGAATAGAGGCAGAGACTACTTTCTAAATGGGGAGAGAATTCAGAAATCTGGAGTGCAAAGGGACTTGGGAGTCCTAGTCCAGGATTCTCTTAAGGTTAACTTGCAGGTTGAGTTGGTAGTTAGGAAGGCAAATGCAATGTTGGCATTTATTTCGAGAGGACTAGAATATAAAAGCAGGGATGTGCTGCTGAGGCTTTATAAGACTCTGGTCAGACCACGTTTAGAATATTGAGAGCAATTTTGGGCCGCGTATCTGAGGAAGAATGTGCTGGCCCTGGAGAGGGTCCAGAGGAGGTTCACGAAAATGATCCCAGGAATGAAAAGCTTAACATATGAGGAACATTTGAGGATGCGGGGTCTGTACTTGATGGAACTTAGGAGGATGAGGGGAGGATCTGATTGAAACTTACAGAATACTGAAAGGCCTGGATAGAGTGGACGTGGGGAAGATGTTTCCATTAGGAGAGACCAGGACCTGAGGGCACAGCCTCAGAGTAAAGGGAAGACCTTTTAGAACAGAGATGAGGAGAAACTTCTTTAGCCAGAGAGTGGTGAATCTATGGAATTCATTGCCACAGAAGGCTGTGGAGGCCAGGTCATTGAGTGTAGTTAAGACCGAGATAGGTAGGTTCTTGATTGGTAAGGGGATCAAAGGTTACGGGGAGAAGGCGGGAGAATGGGGTTGAGAAACTTATCAGACATGACTGAATTGCAGAGCAGACTCGATGGGCCGAATGGCCTAATTTCTGCTCCTATGTCTTATGGTCTTATGTCCCAAGGCACAACTGCAGGGGATCTTGGAGGAACCTTGGCACCCCGCCAAGAGATGTGATATACAGGCTCATTAGCATGTGGGCACACCCCGGTGTCCATCAGCCAGGTCTCAACAACGGATCAAATAGTACCCACTGCCTTGTTGGTCTGGCTCGGGAGAGTAAAAGGCACTGCAGTGGAGACCTATAGGCAACTGTAAGCAACCACCTTCCGGCAATTCCTACAACTGAGTTGGTTCCAGAAATAGGGGCTCCTGCCCTTCCTCTGGATTCATTCTATACACTCGAAAGGGAAATGCAAATACTGGGCAAGTCTGTCTCTGGCTCTACAACTCCTACCAAGAAAATGGCTCAATAACTTCCATCTCTGGTGTCTACAATGCATCCCCAGCATCACATGGAAAAGCAAAGATACCAATGAAGTTCCAAAGCAGACACCAGTCCTGCAAACATGGCTTCAGCAGAGATCATCCTGCACCAGCAGCAAGGGATAGCTTCACGTTGGGCACTTCTGGCAGATTTTGCCTTTCCCAATCAACTTGTTCAGCCGGCAAAAGAAGTGCAGATGATCTCATCTGACCTCACCAAATTTCTGAGGCTGCATTCCTGTTATCTTTCAAAGTTAGTTTCAAACCCACAGCCTTTCCCACCTAAAAGGACAAAGGCAACAGAAGCATGGGAACACCACCACCTGCAAGTTCCCCTCCAAGGCCCATCCAGCCAGCTCCACCATTCAATATGACCATGGCTGATCTTGGGCTTCACCTCCACTCCCCATATCCCTTGATTCTGAGAGACCAAATACATCTGTATCAACCTTAAATGTATTCAATAATGGAGGATCCACAAAGCTCTGGGATAGAGGATTCCAAAATCCATGCACCTTTGAGTTGAGAAATTGCTCCTCATCTCAATCCTAAATGATCACACCCTTATCCTGAGACTGTACCCCCATGTTCTAGATTCCCTGGCCAGGGGAAACAATCTCTCAGTATCTACCCAATCAAGCCCCTTCAGAATCTTGAATGCTTCAATGGGATCACCTCTCATTCTTTTAAACACGAGAGAATATAGACACCATTAACTCAGCCTCTCATCCCGTTGTATTGCCTCCAATGCAATCATATCCTTCCTTCAATTTAGAGAACAAAATTGCACACAGTATTCCAGGTGTGGCTTCACCAATTGGAGCAAGACATATTTATTCCTGTAGTACAATCCGCTTGCAATTAAGGCCAATATACCACTTGTCTTCCTAATTGCTTTCTGTATGTCCACGCTAACTTTTGAGTTCCTTCTCCGAGCACAAATTCCTCTGAACATCAACATTTACAAGTTTCAGGCCTTTTAAAAAAATATTCTGCTTTTATATTCTTACAACCAAGGTGATTAACCTCACACTTTCCTACATTATAAGCCATCTCTTCCATCTACAGCCACCCCCCACCCCCCAGCTTGCATTCCCACCCAGCTTTGTATCATCAGCAACTTAGACATATTACTCTCAGTCGCTAAGTCAATAATATAGATTGTAAATGGCTAGGGTGCAGCACTGATCCTTGCAGCACTCCACTAGGAGGAGATGCTGGGAATGTCACTGGACTAGTAATCCAGAGGCCCAGGATAATGTTCTGGGGACATGGGTTCAAATCCCAACATGGCAGCTGGTGGAATTTAAGTTCAAATCGTAAAATCTAGAATATAGTTATGGTGACCATGAGAACTAACACTGATTGTCATAAAAACCCATCTAGTTGACTAATTAATGCCCTTTAGGCATGCCTACATGTGACTCCAGACCGACAGCAAAGTGACTGTCTCATAACTGCCCTCTGAAATGACTTGGGAAGCCACTCATTTCAGGGGCAATTAAGGATGGGTAACAAATACTGGCACATTCCATAAAAGAATTAGAAAATTCCCCATCTATCCCTACTCTCTGCTTCCTGTGCGTTCCTCCAACCATACTAATATGGGGTGGCACCTTATCGAATGCCTTTTGGAAACCCAAGTATACAACATCTACCATCTCCCCTTTATCTATCCTACTAGTTACATCCTCAAAAGACTCGAATAAATTTGTGAAACAGGATTTCCCTGTCATAGAACCATGTTGGCTTGTTCTAATCACACTATGCTTTTCTAAGTGCATTGTTAAGACTTCCTTCCACCATTCTGACTTGGAACTATATCGCTGTTCCTTCAATATCACTGTGTCAAAATCCTGGAACCCCCTTCCTAATGGTAGAATCACAGAATTGTAACAGGGCAGAAGGAGGTCATTCAGCCCATCATGTGCGCACCAGTTCTCCCAATAAGCAATTCACTGTGCTATTCCTTGCCTTCTGTCGTAACCCTGCACATTCACCATTTTCAGATAATAATCCAATTGCCTCTCGAATGCCTTAACTGAACCTGCCTCTGCCATACCCTCACGCAGCACATTCCACATCTGGCAATTCACTCCAAGGGGCACGGTGGGTGTACTGTACCAACACCGCATGGACTGCAGTGGTTCAAGAGAGTGGCTCGCCACTACCTTCTCAAAGGCAATTAGTGATTGGCAATAAATGCATGAAAATAATCAAAAGGTGCTGTTTAATGCCCTGTTTTTGAATGATAGCCACTTTGCAGAAATTAAATACAAATTTCAATTTAATGACAAAAATACAAAGGGCTGAGTCAGTGAACATAGGAAATTGGAGCAGAAGGCCATTCAGCCCCTTGAAACTGCTCTATCAATCAAACAGATCCACCTCAATGCCATCTTCCCAGACTATCCCCATATCCCTTTATTTAATATCTAGAATTCTATCAAGCGATGCCTTGAAAATATTCATAAGCATCACAACGGAACAATGCATTCCCCCTCCCAGCACCCCCCCCCCCAAACCCCAAACTCAACACCAACCACCCCACCAACCCCCAACCCCAAACTCAACCCCCAGACCCAACCCCAAACTCAACACCAACCACCCCGCCAACCCCCAACCCCAAACTCAACACCAACCCCCAACCCAAACTCAACACTAACCACCCCGCCAACCCCCAACCCCAAACTCAACACCAACCCCCAACCCAAACTCAACACTAACCACCCCGCCAACCCCCAACCCCAAACTCAACACCAACCCCCAACCCAAACTCAACACTAACCACCCCGCCAACCCCCAACCCCAAACTCAACATCAACCCCCCCCACCTCAAAACCAAACCCCAAACTCAACATCAACCCCCCTCACCTCAAAACCAAACCCCAAACTCAATATCAACCCCCCCAACACCAAACCCCTAACCCAACACCCCCAAACCCAAACCCAAAACCCCACCCTCCACCAAACCCCAACCCCAACCCCCCTAGAGGCCCCGCGGGCCCCCACACCCAACAGAGACCTTGTGCCCCCGACCCCCCCAAGAAGACCTCATCCCGCAAAGCCCAGTGCCCCCCGCCCACCGGGCCGGTCACCCCCTCCCCCTGGTTAGTGACCACCGCCCGTTGCCCCTGGTTACCACCCTCCCCTCCCCGGGTTTCCCGTTGCCCCTGGTTACCCCCCTCCCCGGGTTTCCCGTTGCCCCTGGTTACCGGCTCCTTACCCGCTCCTTCAGATTCGCCCCGAAGTCGGGAAAGTTTGAGGGACCGCGCGCCTGCGCAAACCGAGTGGCCCCGCCCGCCCCTGGAGGTGGATCTGCGCATGCGCGGCGCCATTTCACCCGCCGGGTGACGGAACCCGGGAGAATCCGGGTCCATCTCGAAGACGCCCCCCACAATCGGGACCTTCTGTAACCCCCCCCCCAATCCGGACCGTCCGTAACCCCCCCCAATCCGGACCGTCCGTAACCCCCCCCAGTCCGGACCGTCCATAACCCCCCCCAACCCGGACCGTCCGTAACCCCCCCCAACCCGGACCGTCCGTAACCCCCCCCCAGTCCGGACCGTCCGTAACCCCCCCCAATCCGGACCGTCCGTAACCCCCCCCCAGTCCGGACTGTCCGTAACCCCCCCCAACCCGGACCGTCCATAAACCCTCCCCAGTCCGGACCGTCCGTAACCCCCCCCAGTCCGGACTGGCCGTAACCCCCCCCCCAATCCGGACCGTCCGTAACCCCCCCCAACCCGGACCGTCCATAAACCCTCCCCAGTCCGGACCGTCCGTAACCCCCCCCAACCCGGACCGTCCGTAACCCCCCCCAATCCGGACCGTCCGTAACCCCCCCCAACCCGGACCGTCCATAAACCCTCCCCAATCCGGACCGTCCGTAACCCCCCCCAACCCGGACCGTCCATAAACCCTCCCCAGTCCGGACCGTCCGTAACCCCCCCCAACCCGGACCGTCCGTAACCCCCCCCAATCCGGACCGTCCGTAACCCCCCCCCAATCCGGACCGTCCGTAACCCCCCCCCAATCCGGACCGTCCGTAACCCCCCCCAATCCGGACCGTCCGTAACCCCCCCCCCAGTCCGGACTGTCCGTAACCCCCCCCAACCCGGACTGTCTGTTATCTCCCCCCAAACCCGGACTGTCCGTAACCCCCCCCAACCCGGACTGTCTGTAAACTCCCCCCAAACCCGGACTGTCCGTAAACTCCCCCCAAACCCGGACTGTCCGTAAACTCCCCCCAAACCCGGACTGTCCGTAAACTCCCCCCAAACCCGGACTGTCCGTAAACTCCCCCCCAAACCCGGACTGTCCGTAAACTCCCCCCCAACCCGGACTGTCCGTAAACTCCCCCCCCAACCCGGACTGTCCGTAAACTCCCCGCCAACCCTGACCGTCCGTAAACTTCCCCCCCAACCCGGACCCTCCATTAACTTACCCCCAACCCGGACCGTCCGTAACCCCCCCCAACCCGGACCATCCGTAACCCCCCCCCCAACCCGGACCTTCCGTAACCCCCTCCAATCCGGACTGTCCGTAACCCCCCCCAACCTGGACCGTCCATAAACTTCCCCCCAACCCGGACCGTCCGTAACCACCCCCCCCCAACCCGGACCGTCCATAAACTTCCCCCCCAACCCAGACCGTCCGTAACCCCCCTCCCAACCCGGACTGTTCGTAAACTTTCCCCCCAACCCAGACTGTCCATAACCCCCCCAACCCGGACGGTCCATAACCCCCCCAATCCGGACTGTCCGTAACCCCTCCCATCCGGACCGTCCGTAACCCCCCACAATCCGGACCGTCCGTAACCCCCCCACAATCCGGACCTTCCGTAACCCCCCCCCCCAATCCAGACCATCCATAAACCCCCCCAATCCAGACCGTCCGTAACCTCCCCTAAATCCGGACCGTCCGTAACCCCCCCCCCCAACCCGGACTGTCCTTAACCCCCCCGGACTGTCCGTAAACCCCCCCCAAAACCCGGACTGTCCTTAACGCCCCCCCCCAGGACTGTCCGTAAGCCCCCCCACAAAACCCGGACTGTCTTTAACCCCCCCCAGGACTGTCCGTAAGCCCCCCCACAAAACCCGGACTGTCCGTACCCACCCCCCCCAATCCGGACTGTGTGTAACTCCCCCCCCGCCCCTCAAATCCGGACTGTCCGTAACCCCTCCTCCAACCCGGACTGTCCGTAAACTCCCCCCCAACCCGGACTGTCCGTAAACTCCCCCCCAACCCGGACTGTCCGTAAACTCCCCCCCAACCCGGACTGTCCGTAAACTCCCCCCCAACCTGGACTGTCCGTAAACTACCCCCCAACCCGGACTGTCTGTAAACTCCCCCCCAACCTGGACTGTCCGTAAACTACCCCCCAACCCGGACTGTCTGTAAACTCCCCCCCACCCTGGACTGTCCGTAACCCCCCCAACCCGGACTGTCTGTAAACTCCCCCCCAACCCGGACTGTCCGTAAACTCCCACCCACCCTGGACTGTCCGTAAACTACCCCCCAACCCGGACTGTCTGTAAACTCCCCCCCACCCTGGACTGTCCGTAAACTCCCCTCCTGGACTGTCCGTAAACTACCCCCCAACCCGGACTGTCTGTAAACTCCCCCCCCAACCCGGACCGTCCGTAAACTCCCCCCCAACCCGGACTGTCTGTAAACTCCCCCCCAACCCGGACTGTCTGTAAACTCCCCCCCAACCCGGACTGTCCGTAACCCCCCCAACCCGGACTGTCTGTAAACTCCCCCCCCAACCCGGACTGTCCGTAAACTCCCCCCCAACCCGGACTGTCTGTAAACTCCCCCCCACCCTGGACTGTCCGTAAACTCCCCCCCAACCCGGACTGTCTGTAAACTCCCCCCCACCCTGGACTGTCCGTAAACTCCCCTCCTGGACTGTCTGTAAATTCCCGCCCCGGTCTGTCCATAACACCAGCACCCGGAGCGTCCGTAAACCGCCCCCCCCCCGGGCTGTCAGTAAACTCTCCTTCATCACCCAGACTGTCCGTACAGCCTCCCCCTCCCCCAGACTGACCGTACAGCCTCCCCCTCCCCCAGACTGACCGTACAGCCTCCCCCTCCCCCAGACTGACCGTAAAGCCTCCCCCACCCCCAGACTGTCCGTACAGCCTCCCCCTCCCCCAGACTGTCCATACAGCCTCCCCCTCCCCCAGACTGACCGTACAGCCTCCCCCTCCCCCAGACTGACCGTACAGCCTCCCCCTCCCCCAGACTGTCAGTGAACTCTCCTTCGTCACCCAGATTGTCTGTATACTCTCCCTTATCACCAACATTGCCTCCAACCCTCTGACAGGGTCAGTACTGAGAGAGTGCTGCACTGTCACTGACCCCGCGACAATGCAGCCCTCCCTCAGTACTGACCTTCTGACAGTGCAGCACTCCCTCCACTGCTGTGAGGCATCAGCCTGCATTATTTAATGAAATCTCTGCATGCTGCTTAAACTTCCAAAACTCTGACTCAGAGCTGAGAGTGTTCCCCACTGAGCAATGGCTCATAGCTGTGATGAAATCCCCAGCTGCAAACTCACACTAACACCTGCCAGCAGGCATAGCTACGCTTAGATGGAAGCCGTACACTAGGCACAGCTGTCAGGGTTGGGAATAAATGCCAGGTCTGAGGTTTATTTCAGCCATGAAGCACATTCCTGAGGGGCTAATAACATAGTTTCAAACAGATATCTGTGCCTGTCAGGTGTGAAACATTGAATGGTTCCAGCACACAAGGAGGATACTTGGCCCATCATGTCCATACCAGTTCTCTGCTGCAGCAAATCACCTCGTTCCACTTTCTTGCCTTTTCCCCATAGCCCTGCAATTTTTTTCTTCAGAGAATGATCCGATTCTCTTTTGAAAGCCACAATCAAACCTGCCACCCACCACCACACACTCAGGCAGTGCCTTCCAGACCTGATCCATTCACTATGTAAAGATCCTTTTCCTCATGTCACCTTTTGTTGTTTTGTCATCGACCTTAAATCGTAAATAGGGGCTATTATTTAAAATGAATAATTTAAATAACACATGGTGGAATTTCAAAGCACCCTCGCCCCCAATGGGAACAGTTTCTCTGTATCTACTCCGTTAAGTCCCTTCAAGATTTGAACACCTTTACCAAATCTGCTCTCAACATTCTCTTCAAAGGACACAGAAGAATTAGGAGCAGGAGTTGGCCATTCGGCCCATTGAGCCTGCTCCGCTGTTCAATCCGATCATGGTTGATCTAACCGTGACCTTAACTCCACTTCCCTGCCTGCCCCCCCAAACCCTTGACTCTCTTGCAGATCAAAAATCTGTTTGGAACTACCCCGACTTCTCCAATCTATCCTTGTTACTGTGTTTTGTGTTGAAGGTTCTGAGGAACAAAATCTGGTGGATCAAGGACTGTATAGCGGTAATGCGAGTAATCATGTTGCACAGGACAGTGAGGTCCATGGACTGATAGAACGGGGGTGAAACACTGGAGAGTACGAAAGTGGTGCAAGTTCTAATAGTGGGTTTGGATGTGCCTCTTTCATCAGAAAACAATCATGGACCAGAGGTGGAGGGAGATCTCACAGTAAGAGTCCCAACAGACATAAAAGTGCAAGTAGAGGCCACAGCTCCAATAGATTATTAAAGAAATAAAGGTCACAGAACAGACTGAACAAAAATAAAAGTATATTCTGGACAGGTCCCAGCAGATTGCTGCAAATGTAACACCTCCATTCAAGAAAGATGGGGGCAGAAAGCCTGAAACTATAGGCCAGTCAGCTTAACATCTGTCATTGGGAAAATGCTGGAATCCATTATGAAGGAAGTAGCAGCAGGACAATTAGAAAATCATGATTTTTAAGGCAGTGTCAACATGGTTTTGTGAAAAGGAAATCATAGAGTCATAGTCGTTTACGGCACAGACAGAGGCCATTTGGCCCATCAAGTCAATGCTGCCTCCCCACAGAGCAATCCAGTCAGTTCTACCCCTCTGCTCGATTCCTGGAGCCCTGCAAGTTTATTTGCTTCAAGTGCCCATCCAATTGCCTTTTAAAGTCATTGATTGTCTCTGCTTCCACCACACTAGCCTCGTAGGCAGTGAGTTCCAAGTCATTATCACTCATTGTGTAAGAAGCTCCTCCTCACAATGCCCCTGTATCTCTTGCCAAAAATTATAAATCTGTGTCCTCATAGTCCTTGTACCATCAGCCAATGGGAAGAGTAATTCTTTGTCTACCTTATCCAAACCTGTCATAATCTTGTCCACCTCTATCAAATCTCTCCTCTTCTCCTTTCCTCCAAAGAGGAAAACCCCAGCTTCTCTGACCTAACATTGTAACTAAAATTCCCCATCCCTGGAACTGATCTGGTAAATCGCGTCTGCACTCTTTCAATGTTTGACTAATTTATTCAAGTTCTTCGAGAATGTAACAAGCAGAGTGGACAAAGGGGAACCAGTAGATGTGGTGTATTTGGATTTCGAAAAGGCATTTGTAAAGGTCCCACATAAAAGATTACTGCGCAAGATAGGAGCTCATGGTGTTGGCGTGATATATTATCATATATGGAGGATTGGCTAACTAATATGAAACAGAGAATCATGATAAATGGGTCATTTCAGGTTGGCAAACTGTAACTAGTGGAGTTCCAAAGGGATCAGTGCTGGGGCCTCTGATATTTACATTCTGTACTGATGACTTGGATGAAGATACTGACTGCATTGTGGCCAGATTTGCTGCCGGTATAAAAATAGGTAGGAAACCAAGTTGTGAGGAGGATGCAAAGAGTCCGCAAAGTGATTTGGATAGGTTTAGTGAGAGGGCAAAAATTTGGAGGATGGAGTATAGTGTGGGAAAATGTTAACTTTTCCATTTTGGCAGGAAGAATAGAAAAGCAGAATATTATTTAAATGGAGAGAGATTGCAGAATGCTGCGGTGCAGAGATCTCAATGTCCTGGTACATGAATCACAAAAAGTTACCATGATTAAGGATTGCAGTTTTCACAGAATATTGATCCCCAAAACACCAGTTAAAAGTTTAGTAATAAAATTGTGATTTGTCCTCACCAGCCCATTCCCTATTCCTCAATGCCTCCTTCTTACCACTAGGGGGTGGTGAATGGGAGACGGTTAGGGTTGGGAGGGGGAGATGAGTGGGAGGGAATAAGGGTGAAGGTTAAGGTCGGGGGGGGTGATGGTGAGCAGGAGGGAGTAAGGGTTAAGGTTAGGGTTGGGAAGGGGCGGTGAGTGGGAGGGAGTAAGAGTTAGGTTAGGGTCGGGAGTGGGCGGTGAGCAGGAGGGAGTAAGGATTAGGGTTAAGATCAGGACAGGGGGGTGAGTGGGAGGGAGTAAGAGTTAGGGTTAGGGTTGAGAGTGGGTGGTGAGCAGGAGGCAGTAAGGTTTAGGGTCGGGAGTGGGAGGAGTAAGAGTTAGGGTTAAATACAGAAGGGGCCGGTGAGCAGGAGGGAGTAAGGGTTAAAAACAAAAAAACTGCGGATGCTGGAAATCCAAAACAAAAACAAAAACAGAATTACCTGGAAAAACTCAGGGTTAGTTTAGGCTTGGGAAGGGATGATGAGCAGGTGGGTGTTAGGGTTAGGGTTAGGGTCAGGAGAGGGCGGTGAGCAGGAGGGAGTAAGGGTTAGGTTAGGCTTGGGAAGGAATGGTGAGTAGGAGGGAGTAAGGGTTAGGGTTAGAGTCAGGAGTGGGTGGTGAGTAGGAGGGAGTAAGGGTTAGGGTTAAGGTTGGGAAGGGGTGGTGAGCGGGAGGGAGTAAGGGTTAGGTTAGGGTTGGGACTGGGTGGTGAGAGGGAGGTGTCAGGAACAGGGTGGCGAGCAGAATGCAGTAAGTGGGGGGCAAACATTCAACACACACACAGCAATGACAGCAGCGGTGAAAGAAACTGCACAGGGGCCGGTGGACGGTGTGTTGCTGACTTCCTGTTTCAGTTTGGTGTCAGAAGATACAATGATCACAGAAAGTCAATATGCTGGTACAGCTAGTAATTAGGAAGGCAAACAGAATGTTGGACTTTATTGTAAAAGGAATGGAGTATAAAAGTAGAGAAGTCGTGCTACAATTGCACAGGATGTTGGTGAGACCACACCTGGAGTATATTGTACAGTCTTGGTCTCCTTACTCAAGGAGTGACATACTTGCATTGGAGACGGTTCAGAGAAGGTTCACTCGACTGATTCCAGGGATGAAGATGTTGTCTTCTGAGGAAAGATTGAGG
This sequence comes from Carcharodon carcharias, assembly GCF_017639515.1. NCBI lineage: Eukaryota > Metazoa > Chordata > Chondrichthyes > Lamniformes > Lamnidae > Carcharodon > Carcharodon carcharias. The sequence continues at coordinate 4,504,733 of NC_054477.1, read as the reverse complement.
AGGTTGAGCTTATACTCATTGGAGTTTAGAAGAATGAGAGGTGATCTCCTTGAAACATATAAGATTCTGAGGGGGCTTGACAGGGTAGATGCTGAGAGAATGTTTCCCCTCGTGTGAATCTAGAACTACAGAGCAGAGTTTAAAAATAAGGGGTTTACCATTTCAGATGAGATGAGGGGCCATTAGTGTTTGGAATTCTCATCCCCAGAGAGCACTGGAGACTGGGTCATTGAATATATTCAGGGCCGAGTTACTCAGGTTTTTGATCTACAAGGGAGTCAAAGGTTATGGGGAATGGGTAGGAAAGTGGATTTAAGGCCGCAAACAGATCAGCCACTATCTTAATTGAATAGCAGAGCAGGTTCGTGTCGTGTCTTTATAATATAAAAAGCACAAATTTCTCATAAGAAATTATACAAACATGTGGGTACATTTATAATAAATAAAAACAGAAAATGCTGGGAAATCTCAGCAGGTCTGACAGCATCTGCGGAGAGAGAAACAGAGTTAACATTTTGAGTCCATATGACCCTTCTTCAGAGCTAAATAAAAGTAGAAATGTGATGAAATTTATACTGTTTAAGGAGGGGGTGGAGCAGATGAAGCTGGATAAGGCCACTGATGGGTGGGGGCTGAGGAGAGATTGACAAAGATGTCTTGGACAAAAGGGTGTTAATGGTAATGGTAAGGACTAAAGGAGGTGCTGATAGTGGCATAAAGGTCAGAAAACAGATTGTGTTAATAGCAAAACAAGGGTAAGCACTCTGCGAAAGAACAACATGAAACAAGTAACAGATAGCCCTTTTGGGGGTGGGGTGGGGGAGGGGACAGTGGTTGGAGAAAAAGGATGGGGAAAAGGATTAAACAAGGGGATAAAACAATGAATAAATGAATAAAAATGAAATTAAGTGGATAAAAAAATTAATAAAGGGGACTAAAAAGGGGTGAAGATAGAGGAAAGAGTTCATGGTTAAGTCCGGAAGGCTGTAAAGTGCCTAGTCGGAAGATGAGGTGTTGTTCCTCCAGTTTGCGTTGAGCTTCACTGGAACAATGCAGCAAGCCAAGGGCGGACATGTGGGCAAGAGAGCAGGGTGGAGTGTTGAAATGGCAAGCGACAGGGAGATCTGGGTCATGCTTGTGGACAAACCGAAGGTGTTCCGCAAAGCGGTCACCCAGTCTGCGTTTGGTCTCTCCAATGTAGAGGAAAGTGCATTGGGAGCAGCAAGTGCAGTAGACTAAATTGAAGGGGGTGCTACTGAAGCACTGCTTCACCTGAAAGGAGTGTTTGGGCTCTTGGACGGTGAGGAGGGAGGAGGTAAAGGGGCAGGTGTTGCACCTTCTGTGATTGCATGGGGAGGTGCTGTGGGAGGGAGATGAAGTTTTGGGAGTGTTGGAGGAGTGGACCAGGATGTCCCGAAGGGAACAGTCCCTATGGAATGCCAACGGGGGCAGGGGGGGGAGATGTGTTTGGTGGTGGCATCAAGCTGGAGTTGGCGGAAATGGTGGAAGATGACCCTTTGAATGTGGAGGCTGGTAGGGTGATAAGTGAGGACAAGGGGGACCCTTTCATGATTCTGTGAGGGAGAGGAAGGTGTGAGGGCAGAGGTGAGGAAGATGGGTCACGGTTGAGGGCCCTGTCAACCACCGTGGGTGGGAAACTTCAGTCAAGGAAGAAGGAAGACCTGTCAGAGGAACTGGTTTGGAAAGTGGCATCATTAGAACAGATGCGAAGGAACTGAGAGAATGGGATGGAGTCCTTACAGGAAGCGGGGTGTGAAGAGCTGTAGTCGAGGTAGCTGTGGAGGTTGGTGGGCTTGTAATGAATATTAGTGGACAGTCTATCACTAGAAATGGCGACAGAGAGGTCAAGGAAGGGAAAGGGAAGTGTCAGAGATGGACCATGTGAAGATGTTTGGAAGCAAAATTGATAAAAATTTTTCCAGGTCCAGACGAGGGCATGAAGCAGCACCGAAGTAATCATTGATGTCCCGGAGAAAGAGTTGTGGGAGGGGCCCTGAGTAGGACTGGAACAAGGAATGTTCCATATACCCCATAAAAAGACAGGCATAACGGGGGCCCAAGTGGGTACCCATAGCCAATTTGGAGGAAATGCGACAAGCTTAAGGAGAAAATGTTCAATGAGAGAACAAATTCAGCCAGACGGAGGAGAGTAGTGCTGGATGGGGATTGTTTGGGCCTCTGTTCAAGGAAGAAGCAGAGAGCCCTCAGACCATCCTGGTGAGGGATGGAGGTGTAGAGGGATTGGACGTCCATGGTGAAGAGGAGGCAGTTAGGGCCAGGAAACTGGAAATTGTTGATATGACAGAGGGCATCAGAGGAATTGCGGATATACGTGGGAAGAGACTGGACAAGGGGAGACAGAATGGGGTCAAGATAGGAAGAAATTAATTCCATGGGGCAGGAACAGGCTGACACAATGGGTCTACCAGGATAGTCCTGTTTGTGGATTTTGGAAAGGAGGTAGAAGCGGACTTTTTATTTGGTCTAGACATATGGGAACATTTACACAGGGTAAGAAGTAGTGTGATCAATATTCCACTTCTCGCACATATCCTGAAAAGGCTTACCAATAAATTGCAGCCCGTTATCCGTAACGATCTCTCTAGGTGCACTGAATAAACTGAAAATAGACATGGAATGTGCACGACAGTTGTGCTTGATGCAGTGCACAATTGTCGAATAATGGGATACCTGGTAAAGTAGCTGATGAGTTTGAAGTTAGTGCCATGAACATGAAAGAGGTTGGATGTAATTTTGGACCAAGGATGGGTAGGAACTTCATGCAGAATGAATGGTGCTTTGTGCTGACTTGGCATATGCTCTTCACATCCCTTATACTTCTTGCTGATGACTTCAATGTCATTGTTCCAATAGACCAATAGACCATCTTTCTTGCGAGTCTTCTCATCCAATCTATGTCTAAGTGAGTGATGAAGTTGTTGAAGAATATCAGGTCACAAATATTCCGGTGTAATGACCTATACCTTTAAAACTGACTCCCCAGGAGATGCCTAGCTCATCCCAATAAGGCCAAAATGGTCTCACATGTTAATGGACACACTCAATTGAATCAGGCCATCCTTCAGTGATTGTTTTCCACAATTTCTATAGTGGGGAATCTTCCACCATTTCTTCTTGTAGCTGCTGGCATTTGCGTTGCACAAAATGTACCAGATCAATTGACAGACTTGCATTCTCCTGCAAGTGTAATGTTGCTGCTCCCTTGAAACTGACAATTTTGTTGAAACATTCTGGATGTTTCAATGTTAGGTCATGAACTGAGGTGATAGGAGTAGGTTCTGACGTTGATTTGCCATGTGATGTCTGACTAATTCCATAGATTGTTACTAGTGAGAGGTCATAGCATGTTTGTAGGCCTGTGATTGCTGGACCTTTAGTCTCCACAATGTAGAACGTCTGTGACACCCAGGAAGATTGATTGTTCTTGCACTCCAGGACAATGGAATTAGTGAACTGTTATACACTGAAAGTTGTGCAGTAATGAATAGTTCCCAACTTCCTTAGGGCAAATAATTTGAATTTTGGCAAACACTGCAGACAGCATAAGGGAGTCTATGTTTTCCAGGAGAATGATGGTGTGAAACATGTTCACCACTTTTTGTTTCATCATACACATCATCGTCATTTTCTGGTTGTCACTCACCTCAAATATATGTTTCTGACTGATACCAGATGGTCATTCTTAGTAATTGAATGTGCCCATTGTGTATAGTCTGTATCAGTGCACAGCTCTTTGTAGCTGCATCAGCCTTTGCTCTAATGCACTGCCACTGCCAACGGCCCCTTTCTGCCACATGCCTCACAGAATTGACAGAAAGCTGGGCATTGGGAAGGCCACACCTTCCATATGGCTTCCAATGTTTAGATGGTCTAGTGAGTCCATCAACAATTGGGGTAGTATTTAGGGCTGTAATCTTTGTCAATCTACGGGGATCGCTTTGTACTTACATTGTGTACAAACATATCTTCAAGATCTGTCTTTTCTTTCAAAGAACCTTACATCATTTGGACACTTGGGTTTTTTTTAAGTAAGGTCATAAGTTCACCTTGGGCTGAGAGAAAGCATGCTTCCTCCAGGAAATCACCTGATTAGCATGGTACTTCAGGAGGAGAGCTATTTGCTTACTTGAACAGTAATTACTTTAATGGCTGGGGGAAAAAAACCTATTTTAAAGGCAAAGGCCCTGGTGATTTACTGGAAATCACCCGACGAAGATGAGCTTTAAGTCTTGAACTTGTTTCTTTGAACTCAGCTGGGAATGAACTGGGAAGAGTAAAAGTTGCCCAGCTCACACTCTGATTGCCTTGCCCGAGATAGTATATGGATATCAGTATCCAGCTAAGAATCTTCTTCTCAGTGGAACTTATCTGTATTTGGAAACCCAAGATGCTGAGATGAGAAGGCTTGATCCGGCTCCATTCTCCTTCATGTCAAAGCTCTGTTGGTGAGAACCTTCAAGCATCTGCTGGGACCAGTGATCTGTCATCACAAAAGGGAGTTCCAGATCGACAGGGTTGAAACCCTGTGAACTTTATCCTTTGTTTTATAAAGCCTCTTCTTCAACCACCCATTTCTGTAGAGACCTTATTTGTTCATCCTTTGTTTGTTTGTGTGTGTGTGTGCTGGGGAATTTTAAACTGGATAGATAGATACAGTTCCAGATGACAAATTTGTGTTAACCAGCTCTTGAAATTTGTTTTAAAAATAAGTTTCGTTTTATAATAAATCAATCATTCTGAGTTTATTGAAAGAAGCCTGGTTAAAGTCTGGTTTTATTCTGGGTCTAACAGTAACAAAGGTAAATAATTTGTCATTTTGGTAAGTGAATTAAACATTTACACTGATGTTGAGACCTGTAGAGTAGTGGAACTAGATCAACTGTGCACTCTTCCCATCTCGGTCATAAAAATGCCCATCCTTGAGTAACCCTTTCATGCTATATGCTTTGGGCTTGTTTAGCAGATCCTTCTGGAACAATTTCATGGTAGTGGATACAATCACAAGCTCAACAATTCTAAAACAAAAACAGAATTACCTAGAAAAACTCAGCAGGTCTGGCAGCATCGGCGGAGAAGAAAAGAGTTGACGTTTCGAGTCCCCATGACCCTTCAACAGAACTGATCTTTCTTTACAAGGAGAGGGAAATATAAGCTGGTTTAAGGTTGAGGGGGGGGGAGTGGAGGGGGGTGGTGTTAGGATAGGAGCAGATCATCAAAAGATGTCACAGACAAAAGAACACAGAGGTGTTGAAGTTGGTGATATTATCTAAACGAATGTGCTAATTAAGAATGGATGGTAGGGCACTCAAGGTACAGCTCTAGTGGGGGTAGGGGGCATAAAAGATTTAAAAATAATGGAAATAGGTGGGAAAAGAAAAATCTATATAAATTATTGGAAAAAAAACAAAAGGTAGGGGGAAGAAACAGAAAGGGCTTGGGGAAGGAGGAGGGAGCTCAAGACCTAAAGTTGTTGAATTCAATATTCAGTCCGGAAGGCTGTAAAGTGCCTAGTCAGAAGATGAGGTGTTGTTCCTCCAGTTTGCGTTGGGCTTCACGGGAACAATGCAGCAAGCCAGGGACAGACATGTGGGCAAGAGAGCAGGGTGGAGTGTTGAAATGGCAAGCGACAGGGAGGTTTGGATCATTCTTGGGGACAGAATGTGTTCTGCAAAACGGTTGCCTGGTTTACATTTGGTCTCTCCAATGTAGAGGAGACCGGATTGGGAGCAACGAATACAGTAGACTAAGTTGGGGGAAATGTAAGTGAAATGCTGCTTCACTTGAAAGGAGTGTTTGGGCCCTTGGACGGTGAGGAGAGAGGAAGTGAAGGGGCAGGTGTTACATCTTTTGAGTGGGCATGGGGAGGTGCCATAGGTGGGGGCTGAGGAGTAGGGGGTGATGGAGGAGTGGACCAGGGTGTCCCGGAGGGAACGCTCCCTACGGAATGCCGATAGGGGGGGTGAAGGGAAGATGTGTTTGGTGGTGGCATCATGCTGGAGTTGGCGGAAATGGCGGAGGATGATCCTTTGAATGCGGAGGCTGGTGGGGTGATAAGTGAGGACAAAGTGGACCCATGTTTCTGGGAGGGAGGAGAAGGTGTGAAGGCAGATGTGCGAGAGATGGGCCGGACACGGTTGAGGGCCCTGTCAACGACCGTGGGTGGAAAACCTCGGTTAAGGAAGAAGGAAGACATGTCAGAGGAACTGCTTTTGAAGGTAGCCTCATCAGAACAGATGCTACGGAGGCGAAGGAACTGAGAGAATGGGATGGTATCCTTACAGGAAGCGGGGTGTGAGGAGCTGCAGTCGAGGTCGCTGTGGGAGTCGGTAGGCTTGTAATGGATATTGGTGGACAGTCTATCACCAGAGATTGAGACAGAGAGGTCAAGGAAGGGAAGGGAAGTTTCAGAGATTTTAGTTCATCAATTCTGTCTGCTAACTCTGCATTTGAAAAATCACACTCTGTACCCTTTTCTCTGCATCTGCTGACAAAGTTGTCTATGGATTCTGAAGGCTGTTGTCAAAATGACACGAGCTCCTTGATTCTGAACCAATCTCTCAATGTTGTCCATATCTTTTGGGGTTCCTATAGCTCTTCTGCTGTTAATCCTGATGTGTTCAGCCTGTGTAGACCTTCATTCCTAATTGCGAGGTGAACTTTTATGGATTGCCTGTCTGGTTCAGATACACCTGAATCAAGAAACTAGAGCTCTGTACGCTGTTTAAACATTTTGAATTTGGGTAAAAGGTCAGTTGGATCCCAATTCAAACTGGGAACTTTTGTGAACATTTTGACAATATCCTTTTGACCTTCCTCATCCCAAAGTACCTGCAATGAATGTAGCTTCTTTTACCTGCTTTTTCAAAGCCCCACCCATTATAATTGCAACATTCCCAGGGCTGATTATGACATTTTTATTTGTTATTTTTTTGTTTGACTCTTCCCCGCTTGGCACCGATCCAGCCCACACCCTGGTCACTCGCCTTTCCTGGATGAGCTAACTTGGTGCTGGTCCTCTTGACGTGCTGACCCTCTCACGGAACTGACAGGCCAAGCGCTGCAATCTTACCATGAGGGATCTGTCTGCTTACTGGCTTTTCATTTGAGCACTGTCTCACTATGTCTTCAAAGCTTTTCTTTGCAGTCACCACGCTGCTATTTCAACACACTCTGAAGCTGCAACTCATTTGTAGTCTGAGCAAAATGTTGAGTGTTGACTCATGCCATGTAGCATGATCTAAGACCATTCACCATGTCGTACCTTTTTTTTATTCATTCATGGGATGTAGGTTTAGCTGGCTAGGCCAGCATTTATTGTCCATCCCTAATTGTCCTTGTTCAGAGGGCATTTTAAGAGTCAACCTGTACTGCATCTTGCTGCTAGGCTGAGCACTATGTCGTTTAGAAGACACCACTGCTGCACACCAGAGTCACGCGTGTTATAATGATATAAAAATCACTCCGAAGGCATTGTGTAAACATGTTGTGAGTTCATTTATTGAGACTGGGCGCATGGGAACATTTATACACAGGTACAAAGCTTGAAGACACCAGAGATGCAGAGCTGTGGGTCTGTGCTCTACTGAGAAAGGAAAAGTGAAACTAAACTGAATTGTATGACATACGTCCTTCTAGTGATGTCATGCAGCAATCTCTTAAAGGCATATTACAAATGCTCAAGGGGCTGAATGGCCTAAGCCTGCTCTTATTTCTTATGCTCTTTATTCTTTCATGGTGTCAGGTTCTAAGGCCTCACTCTCTCACTACACATATTTTATAAAAATGTGTGTGTGTATATATCTGTATATATATATATATATATCTATCATTATGGCTAATTTATAAAATTTAAAATAAACTGGATAAAAGCTTTAAAATGGCTGAAGCCATGGCTGGCTGTGACTCAAACAGAGGGAAAGTTCTGGCATTCAGAGAAGCTGACACCTCATTATCTCTAAAGATGCTAATGACCCCCTGTGACTGAAGAGGTCAAATCCAAGGAAATTGTACAAGGACTGTTTACATTTCTAAGGCCAGGCCTGGTCAGCAGAGGCTACCAGAATGATAGGATAAAGGGCCCTGAAACCACTTCTGAAATTTTGAGCAGTTCAAATATTAACCGTCTCAAGAATCCAGACTAAGGAAGATATATCCTTTGTCCAAGCCAAGGTAGAGAGCAGGGAGTCCCATGACACAGCCCTCCCCTCACGGCCCCCCTCCCAAAGCTGGTGGAACCCGTAATATTGCCTTGTGGAGTTGCACAGCCCGGGCTGCCTTTTTTCATCCAGCAAGCAGCAGGTCAGAAAAAGGGGTCTGTCCAGGTCTGGGTTCACCCTACCTCGAGTTTGCTTTGGAGTTGTTAATAGAAATTGGGTAGCATCAAAACTGAGGGGTTGGGAAAATACTTATAAAGGGGGAAATCAAAAATCAAAAACATGTTCAAAAAGGAAATGGGAAGGGTACAGGCTCAACATGTTCCCTCTAGGGTGATAGGAAGGAGTAACAAGCCCAGAGAACCATGGATGACCAGAGATATTCAGGTTACGATGAGAAGGAAAAGAGAGGCTTTTAGCAGATACCAGGGAAGCAAATCAGCAGAGACATTAGTGTATTACAGACAGTGCAGGGTGAAGCTTAAGAAAGCAATTAGGCGAGCAAAGAGGGGATATGAGAAAGCTCTGGCTGGTAAAAGTAGGGAAAATCCCAAGATATTCTATAAGTATATCAATGGGAAGAAGAAAACCAGGGAAAGAGTAGGGCCCATTAGGGACCAAGTGGGCAATCTATGGGTGGAGCCAGAGGACATCGCTAGAGTGTTGAATGAATACTTCACATCCGTCTTCACCCAAGAGAATGAGGATGAAGGTATCAGACTCGGGGAGAGAGACTGCGATGTTCTTAAGCAAATTGATATAGGGAGTGACAAGGTGTTGGCAGGCTTAAAAGTGGACAAATCTCCAGGTCCAGATGATTTGTGTCCCAGACTGCTGAGGGAGGTGACCTGATCGAGGTGTACAAGATTATGAGGGACATGGACAGGGTGGATAGGGAGTAGCTGTTCTCCTTAGTTGAAGGGTCAGTCACAAGGGGGCATAAGTTCAAGGTGAGGGACAGGAAGTTGAGTGGGGATGTGAGGAGAAACTTTTTTACCCAGAGGGTGGTGACGGTCTGGAATGCGCTGCCTGGGAGGGTGGTGGAGGCGGGTTGCCTCACATCCTTTAAAAAGTACCTGGATGAGCACTTGGCACATCATAACATTCAAGGCTATGGGCCAAGTGCTGTTAAATGGGATTAGGTAGGTAGGTCAGGTGTTTCTCATGTGTCGGTGCAGATTCAATGGGCCGAAGGGCCTCTTCTGCACTGTGATTCTTTGATTCTGTGATTCCTGTTTACGGATGGTGCGAGGAGAAATCAGGGCTGTTTAAATTAAACTCACTCCTGTCTGTAGCAATGGGACGTGGGCCTCACTAGGCGCATTTATTGCCCGTCCCTAATTGCCCTTGAGAAGGTGGTGGTGAGCTGCCTTCTTGAACCGCTGCAGTCCATGTGGTGTAGGTACACCCACAGTGCTGTTAGGGAGGGAGTTCCAGGATTTTGACCCAGCGACAGTGAAGGAACGGCGATATATTTCCAAGTCAGGATGGTGAGTGACTTGGAGGGGAACTTCCAGATGGTGGTGTCCCCATGTAGATGTAATAGAGCCATAGAGTTATACAGCACAGAAACAGGCCTTTCAACCCATCGTGACCATGTTGGCCATCAAGCCCCTATCTGTTCTAATCCCATTTTCCACCATTTGGCCCGTAGCCCTGTGTGCTATTGCATTTCAAATGCTCACCTAGATACTTATTAAATGTTGTGAGAGTTCCTGCCTCTACCACCCCCTCAGGCAGTGAGTTCCAGATTCCAACCACCCGTTGGGTGAAAAAAAATGGTCTCAAATCCCCTCTAAACCTCCTGCCCCTCACCTTAAATCTATGCCCCTTGGTTATTGGCCCCTCCACTAAGATGAAATGTTTCTTCCTGTTTACCCTATCTATGCCCCTCATAATTTTGTTTACCTCTATCAGGTCCCCCTCAGCCTTCTCTGCTCTAAGGAAAACAACCCCAGCCTATCCAGTCTCTCTTCATAGTTGAAATGCTCCAGCCCAGGCAACATCCTGGTGAATCTCCTCTGCACCCCCTCCAGTACAATCACATCCTTCCTAAAGTGTGGCAACCAGAACTGCACACAGTACTCTAGCTGCGGCCCAACTAGCATTTTATATAGTTCCAACATAACCTCCCTTCACTTGTATTCTATGCCTCAGTTAATAAAGGCTTGTCCCATATGCCTTCTTACCTGTCTATATATCTTTACTTGTCTATAATGCTTTTATTTGGATTTCCAAAAGGTGCTCAATAAGGTACTGCACATAAGGCTACTTAATAAGATAAGAGCCCATGGTGTTGGGGGCTGTACATTAGCATGGATAGAGGATTGGCTAACTAATAGGAGACAGAGAGTTGGGATAAGGGGAGCATTTTCATAATGGCAACCTGTAACTAGTGGAGTGCCACAGGGATCAGTGCTGGGGCCACAATTATTTACAATATATATTAATGACTTGGATGAGGGAAGTGAATGTACTATTGCCAAGTTTGTGGATGACTCAAAAATAGGTGAGAAGGCAAGTGGTGAGGATGACACAAGGAGTCTACAAGAGGGATATAGACAGGTTAAGTGAGTGGATAATAAACTTGGCAGATGGAATATAATGTGGGAAAATGTGAGGTTATGCACTTTGGCAGCAAGAATAGAGGAGCTGAGTATTATTTACATGGAGAAACACTGCAGAAAGCTGCAGCACAGAGGGATTTGGGAATCCTTGTGCATGAATCCCAAAAAGCTAACATACAAGTTCAACAGGTAATAGGGAAGGCAAATGGAATGCTGGCTTTTATCTCAAAGGGAATGGAGTATAAAAGTAGGGAAAAAGATTAAAGCAAAATACTGCGGATGCTGGAAATCTGAAACAAAAACAAAAAATGCTGGAAAAACTCAGCAGGTCTGACAGCATCTGTGGAGAGAAAGAGAGAGTTAACATTTTGATCCATATGGACTCAAAACATTAACTCTGTAATTTTCTACAGATGCTGTCAGACCTGCAGAGTTTTTCTAGCATTTTTTGTTTTGTGTGTGATAAAGATAAGGGAGCTTTGCTAAAACTATACAAGGCACCAGTTAGACCACACTTAGGATATTGTGAACAGCTGTGGTCCCCTTATCTAAAGAAAGATATACTGGCTTTGGAGGCAGTCCAGAGAAGGTTCACTAGGTTGATTTCGGAGATAGAAGTTGAGGAGGTTGAGCCTGTACTCATTGGAGTTTAGAAGAATGAGAGGCGACCTTATTGAAACAAATAAGATTCTTAGGGGGCTTGACAGGGTGAATGCTGAGAGGCTGTTTCCCCTTGTAGGAGAGTCTAGGACCATAGGGCATAACCCCAGAGTAAAGGGTCGCCCATTTAAGACAGAGATGAAGAGGAATTTCTTCTCTCAGAGGGTGGTGAATCTGTGGAATTCTTTACTGCAGAGGGCTATAGAGGTTGGATCGTTAAGTATATTCAAGGTTGAGATAGATTTTTAATCAGTAAGGGAATCAAGGGCTGTGGGGAAAAGGCAGGAAAGTGGAGGTGAGGATTATCAGATCAGCCATGAACTCAGAATCACAGAATCACACAGAAGAGGCCCTTCGGCCCATCGAGTCTGCACCGACACATGAGAAACACCTGACCTACCTACCTAATCCAATTTACCAGCACTTGGCCCATAGCCTTGAATGTTATGATGTGCCAAGTGCTCATCCAGGTACTTTTTAAAGGATGTGAGGCAACCCGCCTCCACCACCCTCCCAGGCAGCGCATTCCAGACCGTCACCACCCTCTGAGTTAAAAAAGCTTTTCCTCACATCCCCCCTAAACCTCCTGCCCCTCACCTTGAACTCGTGCCCCCTTGTGACTGACCCTTCAACTAAGGGGAACAGCTGCTCCCTCTCCACCCTGTCCATGCCCCTCATAATCTTGTAGAACTCAATGAATGGCAGAGCAGACTCGATGGGCCGAATGGCCTATGTCTGCTTCTCCTTTATTCTTCTAGATGGTAGTGGGTGTGGAAGGCGCTGTCTATGGAGCCTTGGTGAGTTGTTGCTGCTGCTGTGCTGGTGGTGAAGGGAGTGAATGTTGAAGGTGTTGGATTGGGAAGATCAAGACGACTTGCTTTAACCATCCAGGCAGTGCCACACACTGTGCTGGCGCTGGTCCTCCCGGGCGGGAGGTGGCGCTGTGACTGGCGTGTTCTCCCGGGCCGGAGGCGGCGCTGCGTGGTGTTTGTCCTCCCGGGCGGGAGGTGGCGCTGTATGGTGTTTGTACTCCCGGGCGGGAGGTGGCGCTGTGTGGTGTGTTCTCCCGGGCGGGAGGTGGCGCTGTGTGGTGTTTGTCCTCCCGGGCGGGAGGTGGAGCTGTATGGTGTTTGTCCTCCCGGGCGGGAGGTGGCGCTAGTCCTCCCGGGCCGGAGGTGGCGCTGTGACTGGCGTGTTCTCCCGGGCGGGAGGTGGCGCTGTGTGGTGTGTTCTCCCGGGCGGGAGGTGGCGCTGGTCCTCCCGGGCCGAAGGTGGCGCTGGTCCTCCCCGCCGGGAGGTGGCGCTGTGACTGGCGGCTCCTGGGGGTAGGCCTGAGGCCTGTGTGTGGTGTGCCCCGCGGTGAACGGTTAACACATGAGCCCGAGCCCGAGCCCAGCAGGTAAATGATGAGCGGCGTGGGGGCGGGAGTCGGGTTGACTCGGGCCGGGAGCTCGGGAGCTGATGTTTCCCCCTCACCAGCCGGGAATGTGGGAAATGACTTTTTGCTTTTCTTAAATTTGTGTCTGAGAAATTGTTCAAATTCCTCTCTCGGGGGTCAGGAGCTGGGGGGGGGGTACAGAGGACAGGAGGGGGGGTACAGGGGGGGAGGGGACAGGAGGGGGGGGTACAGGAGGGGGGGTACAGGGGGGACAGAGGACAGGAGGGGGGGTACAGGGGGGACAGAGGACAGGAGGGGGGGGTACAGGGGGGGAGGGGACAGGAGGGGGGGTACAGGAGGCGGGGTACAGGGGGGGTAAGGGGGGGAGGGGACAGGAGGGGGGAGGGGGAGAGGGGACAGGAGGGGGGGTACAGGGGGAGAGGGGACAGGAGGGGGGGTACAGGGGGAGAGGGGACAGGAGGGGGGTACAGGGGGAGAGGGGACAGGAGGGGGGGTACAGGGGGGGAGGGGACAGGAGGGGGGAGGGGGAGAGGGGACAGGAGGGGGGAGGGGGAGAGGGGACAGGAGGGGGGGTACAGGGGGAGAGGGGACAGGAGGGGGGGTACAGGGGGAGAGGGGACAGGAGGGGGGGTACAGGGGGAGAGGGGACAGGAGGGGGGAGGGGGAGAGGGGACAGGAGGGGGGGGTACAGGGGGAGAGGGGACAGGAGGGGGGGTACAGGGGGAGAGGGGACAGGAGGGGGGGGTACAGGGGGGAGGGGACAGGAGGGGGGGTACAGGGGGAGAGGGGACAGGAGGGGGGGTACAGGGGGAGAGGGGACAGGAGGGGGGGTACAGGGGGAGAGGGGACAGGAGGGGGGGTACAGGGGGGGAGGGGACAGGAGGGGGGGTACAGGGGGAGAGGGGACAGGAGGGGGGGTACAGGGGGGACAGAGGACAGGAGGGGGGTACAGGGGGGAGGGGACAGGAGGGGAGGTACAGGGGGGGAGGGGACAGGAGGGGGGGTACAGGGGGGGAGGGGACAGGAGGGGGAGAGGGGACAGGAGGGGAGGTACAGGGGGGGAGAGGACAGGAGGGGGGGTACAGGGGGAGAGGGGACAGGAGGGGGGGTACAGGGGGAGAGGGGACAGGAGGGGGGAGGGGGAGAGGGGACAGGAGGGGGGGTACAGGGGGAGGGGACAGGAGGGGGGGGTACAGGGGGGGAGGGGACAGGAGGGGGGGGTACAGGGGGGGAGGGGACAGGAGGGGGAGACAGGAGGGGGGGTACAGGGGGGAGGGGACAGAGGACAGGAGGGGGGGACAGGAGGGGGGGTACAGGGGGGGAGGGGACAGGACGGGGAGACAGGAGGGGGGGTACAGGGGGGAGGGGACAGAGGACAGGAGGGGGGGACAGGAGGGGGGGTACAGGGGGGGAGGGGACAGGACGGGGAGACAGGAGGGGGGGTACAGGGGGGAGGGGACAGAGGACAGGAGGGGGGGACAGGAGGGGGGGTACAGGGGGGGAGGGGACAGGAGGGGGAGAGGGGACAGGAGGGGAGGTACAGGGGGGGAGAGGACAGGAGGGGGGGTACAGGGGGGGAGGGGACAGGAGGGGGGGTACAGGGGGGGAGGGGACAGGAGGGGGGGTACAGGAGGCGGGGTACAGGGGGGGTAAGGGGGGGAGGGGACAGGAGGGGGGGTACAGGGGGAGAGGGGACAGGAGGGGGGGTACAGGGGGAGAGGGGACAGGAGGGGGGAGGGGGAGAGGGGACAGGAGGGGGGGTACAGGGGGGGAGGGGACAGGAGGGGGGTACAGGGGGAGAGGGGACAGGAGGGGGGAGGGGGAGAGGGGACAGGAGGGGGGAGGGGGAGAGGGGACAGGAGGGGGGAGGGGGAGAGGGGACAGGAGGGGGGAGGGGGGGAGGGGACAGGAGGGGGGTTACAGGGGGGAGGGGACAGGAGGGGAGGTACAGGGGGGGAGGGGACAGGAGGGGAGGTACAGGGGGGGAGGGGACAGGAGGGGGGGTACAGGGGGGGAGGGGACAGGAGGGGGGGTACAGGGGGGGAGGGGACAGGAGGGGGGAGGGGGAGAGGGGACAGGAGGGGGGGGTACAGGGGGGAGGGGACAGAGGACAGTGGGGAGGGGACAGGAGGGGAGGTACAGGGGGAGAGGGGACAGGAGGGGAGGTACAGGGGGGGAGGTACAGGAGGGGGGAGGGGGAGAGGGGACAGGAGGGGGGGTACAGGGGGGGAGGGGACAGGAGGGGGGAGGGGGAGAGGGGACAGGAGGGGGGGTACAGGGGGGAGGGGACAGGAGGGGAGGTACAGGGGGGGAGGGGACAGGAGGGGGGAGGGGGAGAGGGGACAGGAGGGGAGGTACAGGGGGGGAGGGGACAGGAGGGGGGAGTGGGAGAGGGGACAGGAGGGGGGAGGGGGAGAGGGGACAGGAGGGGGGGTACAGGGGGGGAGGGGGGACATAGAAACAGAACTTTGGAGCAGGACTGGGCCATTCAGCCCCTCGAGGCTGCTCCATCATTCAATACCATCATGGCAGATCTGGCTGTGGCTGCAACTCCACATTCCTGTCTGTTCCCCATAACCTTCCACTTCCTTGCTGATCAAAAATCTGTATAACTCTGCCTTGAATAAATTCAGTGACCCAGTCTCCATTGCTCTCGAGGGAAGAGAATTCCATAGAAACTAGGAGCAGGAGGAGGCCATTCAGCCTTTCGAGCCTGCTCCATAATTCATTATGATCATGGCTGAGCATCCGACTCAATAGCCTGCTCCCGCTTTCTCTCCTTATCCTTTGATGCCTTTCGCCCCAAGAGCTATATCTAACTCCTTCCTGAAAACACACAATGTTTTGGCCTCAACTACTTTCTGTGGTAATGAATTCCACAGGCTCACCACTCTCTGGGTGAAGAAATTTCTGCTCATCTCAGTCCTAAATGGTCTACCCCATATCCTCAGACTGTGACCCCTGGTCCTGGACTCCCCCACCATCGGGAACATCCTTCCTGCATCTACCCTGTCTAATCCTGTTAGAATTTTATAGGTTTCTATGAGATCCTCCCTCATTCTTCTGAACTCCAGCGAATATAATCCTGATCGATTCAATCTCTCCTCATATGTCAGACAGGGTGTGGGGGGTATGGGGAGGGTATTGATGTGTGGGGGGGAGGGTGATAGGGGAAGATGTGGAGGGTGGGCCAAGGATGGGGGGTGGTTGGGCCGGGTGTGGGCCAGGGAAAGGGTGGGGGTGCAACAAGATGTGAAAGGATAGGGGGTGGCAAAAACCAGGGTTGGGGGCGGAGATCGGGGGGAGTGGAGGGACAACCAGGGTGGGGTATGTAGTTGGGGAAGAACCAGGGAGGGGGTAGGAGTTGCCAGGGTTGGGGAGGGTGCTGGTATGGGTAGGGGCTAGGTGGGGGAGGATGTGATATAGGGTGGGGGTGATATTGATTTTGCTGGAGCTCTAACCTTGGTCTCCGGATAGATGGTGGGATTTGTAAACACTGCCCCCTCACCCCCCCCCGATTGTCTTTTCGATCTTACTGAAAGTCCAACTCTATCCCCAGCTGCCTGTTTCCCTTCACCAGAGGAGAGATGTTTGCTGAGGAGGATTGGAACGATGATCTGGAAGCCAGAGCTCTGAATAAAACTCTCTTTCACAAGGTGGAGGCTTCACACTGCATTGCTGAGTTGGTGAGTAGCAAAAACACTTACTTCGGGGCTGATAGAAGTCACTGAACCTTTTGTTCAATGTGCTTTGTCACAGAAATAAAAACAGAAAATGCTGACGACATTGAGCAGGTTTGGCAGCATCTGTGGAAATTTTAATGTTTCAGGGTCTATGTCCTGTATCTGACAAAAGATTATTCACTTGAATTGTTAACAGACACTGCTGCACTGTTTCATAGACGAGTCTTGTTCCAACACTGAATGCCCTGTACTCCGTGTGGGCATGCGTGGGTTTGCAGGTGGACTCTCCTGGGCACAGACTCTGGGGATCTGATACAGGGAAACCTGAGAACAGAGAAGAGCATAGCCTTGTGTCAGGAAAAATTGAGATATAGATTCTTCAACTTGTAGCTGATCTCCATTTGTTCCATATCCCTGAATACCCTTATCCAACACGAACCTATTATCTACTGTGCTGAAGGCTTCAGTTAACCCTTAGAATCCACACTTTTTTGGGGGGTGCGGGGGGTGGAGTTCAGATTTCCACTCCCCTATGTGTAAAGAAGAGCTTCTTGACATCACCCCTGAATGACTTGGCTCAAATTTTCCCCCTTATCCTGGACTCTCCTTGCTAGAGAAAATAGTTTCTCTTTATCAATCCGATCAAATCCTATAATCATCTTAAACACCTCGATTAGATCATTGCTTAATCTTCTAAATGTGAGGAAATAATAGTCTTTACAACCTGTTCTCGTAATGTAGCCCTTTTACTCAGGGCATCGTTCTGGTTATTCTATGCGGCACCTTCTCCAAGTCTGATCTGTCATCCCTGAGGTTTGGCGTATTACCGGAGAACACAGTATGCACTTGAACTAAATTCAACATTTAACTGGGGAAACAGTACTTCCGTGACTGAGTGCTCAATCTATTGGGAAGGCTCCTTGGGGCGATGCTTGGAAAAGTTGGTGTTTATTCATTCAAAAGCAAATTGCACAAAATGTGAATAATTTGAGACGAGACATGGTGAGTGAAGCGATCTTGGGAGGAATGGGTGACTTTGGATCTGTGATTCCCAAAGCTCTCCGCCACTGTGGATTTTCCTCACCTCATGTCTGCTTCTGCTGTCGACTCTTTGATAAGAGATTGATCACAGTGATTGGTCAGTAACTCCATTATTGTTGCATTACATGACTACCTGGGCGATAGAAGGTGAATTGGATGGACTTTGGTCTCCTCTTGTTCAGTCGTTCCCATGTTCCTGTGCAGCAGAGAGTGCTTGGATCTGATTCTTGGTGAGGTTTGGGGAGGGGAGACGCTAATACTAACTCTCACTATCATTATTAGAATGTGCAGGCACCTGGTGGGAAGAAGAAACAGAGGCTTCTGAATACACTGCGAACTCTCTCTGCAGCAGGAGCACCTGATCAGGACCCAGGAGGAACGCACTTCGACCCTGAGTGTGGAACAGCAAAGAAGAGCAAAAGGAAAAGAAACCGGGGAAAGAAGGAGAGGGTGGGTACGAGTCCGTCTGAACAGGACGTGGGGAAGGGAAGTGGAGCCCGTCTGAAATCACCACCTGCTCAGATTGCTGCAGGAAAGGAGAATCAGAGCAGAGTAGCGGGAGCTAAGGAGAATGGACACTTGGAGGCTGGTAATCGGGAGCTGGGAGAAGGAACCTCAGCCCCTTGCCTAAAGTTGCTGAGAAGTAACTCGGGACAGGGGACACTCACCCGCAAGCAGTGGAGGAACAGAATGAAAAACAAACATAGGAGCAAAAACAAGTTCCGACCCAGAGAAACATCCCTGGCAGAGAGTGGAGGACAAATGGAGAACATTGAACATGACAGGACTTTGATAAAATCAAGACCTGAACAGGGGGAAGAGAAAAGTGTGACTGATGCACATGAACCTAAAATAAAAAGAAGGAAAGGCAGAGGAGAAGAATGGAATAAACCAGCGGAGAGGACAGACTGTCACAGCAGCAATGAAAATATGACCAACTACGAGAAGAGAGCAAGGGATCAGACCCAAAAGGGTGAGACAATATCGAACTGTAAGAGAACCAGGAGGAAGGGGACGCCTGAAAAGATATTGATGCAGGAGCGAAAGGACTGTATCCCAGGTCAGCCTGGTTCCCTGGCCAGAGTCTTACCTACTGTGGAGGTAAACGGCACAGAATCACATCACTCTAGCCCGTCTACTGACCGCTCAGCAGCTCTGAGAACCAAGATGGAAGAGCGCCTGAAATCTGCCCACTTCCGCTACATCAATGAGCAGCTGTACACCTCAAGCAGTGCAGAAGCCATGAAGTTCTTTACAGAGGATAAGAATGCCTTTGAGATTTACCATCAAGGCTTCACGGCGCAGATAGAGCGCTGGCCAGAAAACCCAGTCAATCGTATCATTCAGTACATCAGAAACAGGTATTGCTGGGGAATGTGGCACTGGGGAGGCTCATGTGCAGGAGGGTTGGAGAGGAGTGTGTTGGAGCAAAGAGGGGGAAGAGAGATTTGAACTGGAGGGGAGGAGGGAGAGGGTTGGGGAAGGGAGGAGGAAGAGGGGTTGGAGAATGGGGAGTGGTGAGAGGGGGTTAGATCAGAGAGGGGAGAGGGATTGGAGAAAGAGGAGTGGAGAGAAGGGGGCTGGTTAAAGTTGGCAATTGGGAAGGTTCCTTTGACAGCACCTTCCACACCTGTGCCTTCTGCCACCCAGAAGGACAAGGCCAGCAGATGCACCACCACCTGCAAGTTCCCCTCCAAGCCACTCACCATCCATGGGGATGTGGTGAGACAGTTTGGGTGTGTGTTATGAGTTGGGGTTTGGGGACATGATGGGATTTACCCAGCTCCTGTACTTCGAGTGAGGTGGCTGACTCTCAGCTCCCCTGCCACTGGCACCATCTGCATTCAAAGCTCATACACAGTCAGAGTGTGTCAGCAGGAGATTGAGATAGGAGCCAAAGCACATCACAGCCAAGGTCAGTCCTCCTCCTGCCTGGAATCCATGCACATGGAACCCAGCAGGAGTGATAGATTGCGATGGGGCACAGGAACAGCCATCAATCTGTTGTTTCTCATTCTGACTTCATATTGATCTTGGATGCAACCTGAGACATTGGGATCTATTTGACTCAGTACCACAGGGGTGTACATCCCTCAGCTACGAAGGAACAAGGGGAAAGGGTTTAACTGGATTTGGTATTCTCCCATAGATCAGAAATTACACACACAACTCCGGTCTCCAGTGTAAATTGTTGGGAATTAGTTTTTTGTGTAGGTTCAGTTAAGGTCCAGCTGACTCTAAAATCCCTTGACATCTCCCACAGACCGTCCTCTGCTGTGGTGGCTGATTTTGGCTGTGGTGACTGTAAAATTGCTCGGAGCGTGAACAACAAGGTTTACTCGTTTGACTTGGTGGCGCTGAATGAATACGTGACCGTGTGTGACATGGCGAGTGTAAGTATTGCCGATGCCCAACTCTGCTTATCAGTGCCCGAGACACTCATCCACCCCTCCTATTGGACATGCATACTGACAAGGAGCAGGAATAGGCCATTCAGCCCCTCGAACCTGCTCAGCCATTTAATAAGATCATGGTTGATCTGATTGTAACCTCAAATCTGCATCCTGCCCACCACCGATAACACTTCACCCCCTTGCTTACCAAGGACCTATCCACCTCTACCTTAAAAATATTCAAACACTCTGCTTCCACCACCTTTTCGGGAAGAGAGTTCCAAAGACTCACGACCCTCTGAGAGGAAAAATTTCACTTAATCTCTGTTTTAAATGAGTGACTCCTTATTTTTAAACAGTGACCCCTGGTTCTAGATTCTCCCACAAGAGGAAACATCTTCTCCACATCCCCCCTGTCAAGGCCCCTCAGGATCTCATATGTTTCAATCAAGTTGCCTCTTCCTCTTCTAAACTCCATTGGATACAAGCCTAGTCTGTCCAACTTTTCCTCGAAAGACAACCATCCCATTCCAGGTATTAGTTTGGTTAACCTTCTCTGAACTGTTTCCAATGCATTTACATCATTCCTTAAATAAGGTGACCAATACTGTACACAGTACTCCAAATGTGGTCTCTTTTGTGCCCTGTACAACTGAAGCATAACCTCCCTACTTTTGTATTCAGTTCCCCTCACAATAAACAATAACATTCTATTAGCTTTCCTAATTACCTGCTGTACCTGCACACTGGCCTTTTGTGATTCATGCACTAGGATACCCAGATCCCTCTGAATCTCAGAGAGCTCTGCAATCTCTCACCATTTAGATAATATGCTTCTCTTGTAATCTTCCTACCAAAATGGACAATTTCACATTTTCCCACATTATATTCCATTTGCCAGATCCTTGCCCACTCACTCAACCCCACTCTCTATCTTTTTATGGCCTCATTATGACCTCTTCACAACTTATTTTCCTGTGTATTTTTGTGTGATCAGCACATTTGGCAACCATCCCATCCACCCCTTCATCCAAGTCATTTATATAAATTGTAAACAGTTGAGGTCCCAGCACTGATCCCTGTGGCTCACCACTCATTACATCTTGCCACCCTGAAAAGTACCCATTTATGCCTGCTCTCTGCTCCCTGTTAGGCAGCCAATCTTCTATCCATGTCAATATGTTACCCACTACACCATGAGCTATTGTTTTCCGCAATAACCTTGATGTGGCACTTTAATAGAAACACCTTCTGGAAATCTAAGTGCAATATATTCACCGGTTCCCTTCCATAGCACATGTTATTTCCTCAAAGAATTCCAAAAAGTTGGTTAAACATGATTTCCCTTTCACAAAACCATGCTGACTCTGCCTGATTACCTTGAGCTTATCCAAGTGTCCTGCTATAGCTTCTTTAATAATAGCTAGGCTAACTGGCCTGTAGTTTCCTGCTTTCTGTCTAATGGACCTACATTTGCTATCTTCCAATCTAATGGGACCTTACCTGAATCTAGGGAGTTTCAGAAAATTAAAACACATGCATCAACTATCTCTCTAGCTACTTCTCTTAAGCCCCTAGGATGAAGTCCATCAGGACCCGGGCAGTTGTCAGCCCGCAGCTCCAACAATTTACTCAGTACCACGTCTCTGGTGATTGTAATTTCCCAGGGTTCCTCCCTCCCTTCCATTTCCTGACTTATAGCTGCTTCTGGGATGTTACTTGTATCCTCTATAATGAATTCTGGTGCAAAATACCTGTTCAATTCATTTGCCGTCTCCTTGTTTTGCATTATCAATCCTCCAGACTCACTTTCTATAGGACCAACACCACACTTCGTTAACTCATTTCTTTTTTAAATATTTATAATAACTCTTACTATTTGTTTTTATATTTCTGGCTAGCTTCCTCTCGTACTCTAATTTTTCCCTCCTTATCAGCCTTTTGTTGATACTGCGCTATTCCTTATATTCTGCCCAATCTTCTGGCCTTCTGCCTTTCTTTGCAATTGTCCTCGAGGTAGTCGACCCTTTTGGAAGGGGGGGTGGGGGGCGGGTGGGTGGTATATTAGCCCTGGCACTCAGCCACTGCTCCCTCCCTCCTCATCCCTGCCCCCTTTGTTCCTGATTCCCCTCTCCCTCTGGTCCTGGGTTGTTTTTTTTTACAGTCCTGGTTTGCTCCTGATTCCCCTCTCCAGTCCCGGTTTGCTCCTGATTCCTCTCTCCAGTCCTGGTTTGCTCCTGATTCCTCTCTCCAGTCCCGGTTCGCTCCTGATTCCTCTCTGCAGTCCCGGTTTGCTCCTGATTCCTCTCTGCAGTCCCGGTTTGCTCCTGATTCCTCTCTGCAGTCCCGGTTTGCTCCTGATTCCTCTCTGCAGTCCCGGTTTGCTCCTGATTCCTCTCTGCAGTCCCGGTTTGCTCCTGATTCCTCTCTCCAGTCCCGGTTTGCTCCTGATTCCTCTCTCCAGTCCCGGTTTGCTCCTGATTCCTCTCTCCAGTCCCAGTTTGCTCCTGATTCCTCTCTCCAGTCCCGGTTTGCTCCTGATTCCTCTCTCCAGTCCCGGTTTGCTCCTGATTCCTCTCTCCAGTCCCGGTTTGCTCCTGATTCCTCTCTGTAGTCCCGGTTTGCTCCTGATTCCTCTCTCCAGTCCCGGTTTGCTCCTGATTCCTCTCTCCCTATGCCTGCTTTCGGGGCTCCCTGCAGATACTTGCCGCTTTCGGTCAGGAGATGAAGAGCACCACTGTTATGCAGTGCGTGTTCAGGCTCTTCTGTTCCATCCTCTGACCCTACAGGTATTGCTGGGAGGGGAAAGGTCGATCTTTTTGTGTTGTTATCAATGGAAGTATCTCCAACTGCAATCTCCAGTGAATGCAGCAGTTCCAGAAAGGAGCTCACCACCACTTTTTATCAGGTAATTAAGGATGGGCAATAAATGCTGGCCTAACCAGCAACACCCACACCCCATGAATGAATATAAAAAAAACTTAGTTACCTGAATAACATAATCTTTTTAATAAATTATATTTCTCCAGTTTGACCTTTCTTTGGTTTCTACAGTACTTGTGGGTGGGCTTGAGGATCCAGGGCAGAGACTCTGCAGTAGCAGCCCCAAGAGACCATTTGTTGTGTGAGCAGGACAATGCTAACAGGATGTTTGGCCTTTGGAGAGTGTAGCATAAACACTGTCCTATCCTCCTACTGTCTTCAGATATGTGTTTTTGGGAATATTTAGCAATTGTAACTCCGGGCTATTTATCTGCCTCACACTTGCTCGAGATTCTGATGTGAATTGTAGAACTTGCCAACTTATCTTCCAGAACTATGGGCCGGGTGCAGGAAGGTGGGATTAGAAAGGGCACCTGGGTGTCCTCAGGCTGGCATGGACCAGATGGGCCGAATGGCCTCCTTCTGTGCTGTAACTTTTCTATGGTTCTATAATGTGGCGCAAACTGACTGACTCTGTGAAGTTCAGACCCACAACTGGCTGGGGTTCAGCAAACTCCCCTTCCCTTCTGTTTGTAAGGATGCGATGGCTTTGCAGAGGGTGCAGAGGAGATTTACTGGAACAGTTCCGGGGATTACAGTTAATGGGAAGACAGGAGAAGCTTTGGTTGTTCTCCTTACAGCAGAGAAGGCTACAAGGAAATTATCAATGACTGGAGGGTCGTTAACCAGAGGGCACCGATTGAAGATGCCTAGCAAGAGAACTAGATTATACATAAGAAAAAGCTTTCTCATGCAACTGTGATTGGGATCCGGAATGCACTGCCTGATGGTGTGATTCAAAAGGGAATTTAAAAAGATTGGGTACATTAACACAGTGGCTATGTAATGGGATTACTAACACTTCAGCCTGGACTAATGTTCTGAAAACATGGGATCAATCCAACCACAGCAACTGAGGACTATAAATCCATTTAAATAAATCTGGAATATAAAGCTAGCCTCAGTAATGGTGACAGCGAATCTGCCAGATTATCAGAAAAACCCATCTGGTTCATTAATGTCCTTTAGGGAAGGAAATCTGCTGTCCTTACTCGGCCTGGTCTACATGTGGCTGACCCTGAACCCGCCCTCTGAAATGGCTGAGTATTCATAAGGAGATATTTCCAGCTCAATGGGACTAGCGGAATAATATTTCGGCACAGACTGGAAGGGCCGAATGGACTGTTTTCTGTGCTGTAGTGTTCTATGGTTCTAGCTCCCTGAAGTCAGTTAGGGATGGGTAATTAATGCTGGGCTTGCCAGTGACACTCTCAGCTGGTGAATGAATAAACAAATACTTGAAGGTAAAAAGTATATAGGGATATGGGGAAAGAGCGGGAGATGTGGGATTAACTGTAATGTTCTTTGAAATATTCAATGGGCTGAATGGCCTCCTGTACTCTAAGGTGCTATGAATTGCAGAAACTGAAACTGAACTTCCTTGTGACATTTTGCTATGTTTGAATGGGCTCTTCAGGTTCCTCTGACTGCTGAATCGGTTGATATTGTGGTCTTCTGTCTTGCTTTAATGGGCACTAACCTTCTGGATTTCCTGGCAGAGGCCACTCGAGTTCTCAGGCGAAGGTAGGGGCTGTTGGTCACATTATTCGACAATTTCACTTAACACGCAGGTTGCTTAGATTTTTCTGCACATTCCCAATTGACCGACCCCTGCTTCCCCACAACCCCTGCAAATCTCTCACATACACCTCCTAAAGAATTTGCACTTCTATAGTATCTTTCATGACATTAGGACCATCCCAAAGTGCTGCTTTTGCATTCCGGAGACTAGTTAGGAAATACCTTAATCTGGGATACAGTAACACAGCTGTAGCTCGGGGTTGAGATGTTGATGTCCTTTCCCGACACTGTTAACATTGGTGTGACCTGGGGGAGGTGGGGGGCAGTGTGGCGGGGCTGATGGGCAATGGGGAGGGGGATGATGAGCAAGAGTCACCCAGGGTCGGGGAGAGAGTGACCTGAGGTGAAGTGGATTGGTAGCTAGAGTGACCTGGGGAGCGAGCGTGACCCAGGGCCACTGTAACTGTGCAGCAGATTCAGAGTTTGTGTGTTACCTGATCCCTCTTTTGTCATCCTTTGACAGGGGGATTCTGAAGATTGCTGAAGTAGCCAGTAGATTTGAAGATGTCCAAAGTTTTATCAACGTCGTGGGATCTCTTGGCTTTAAGATGATTTCAAAGGTAACATTTAAAGCCATAATTTATTTGAACTCGTTGCGTCGGGGGGTAGGGGGGGGCAGTGCATGAAGATAAGAGAATATGGAAAAAGGATAACCGAAATCTCTGGAGTTGGATCTCCACATTAACATGGTCACTGGAGTTCGCAGAGATTGTGGGAATCGGGAGCAGGAAATATTATTCCATCTACTGGCTGATCTCTCGTGGCTGGGTGTTGGATTCTGGTTCACTAAGGTCAGGGGTAATTGCACCAGTGACTCAGACCCAGTTCAGTTTCACTCTGACATCAGACATTGTATCCAGACTATCTCACTTGGGATTTATGTCGTTAGATCCCCTCCTGTAGAATCGCAGTCAAACCCAATAGGAAATTTGTTCAAGTAGTCAGAGTTGGAAGGTGAGGAAAGGGAGGGTCTGAGGGAGATGGATGAGGAGGGTCAGGGGGAGAACTGTTGAAGGGGTGGTGTGGAAATGTTGGCTGCAAGATGAGGGGGAGGAGGGATGTAGAGAAAGGGAAGCTGAAAAGAGGGATTCAGATCAGTGGGTAGAGGCTTAAGCCTCGGACACTCATCAGGGAGAAGAGAGGCAGGTGGGATACCAGGCAGTTACTGGAATAATGAAGTTCTGGTGGGGTGGACTGTTAGAGGGAACTGCAATGTGTGAGGCAGGAGTCTTAGGAGGGAAATAGGTTTGAAATATTGCTCAAGTGTTGAGTGGAGTGGGGGAGGGTCTGGAAACATCTCGTGCATGAGACAGCTGTGTTAGTAACTTGGTGTTGCACGCTGTGAAATTTACTCAGACACATGACTTGCTCCTTCCCACAGGACACGGAGAACAGCTACTTCTATCTATTTGAGTTCAGGAAGAATCGGCCTCCCCGGGAGAAAGATAAACTCCCCCAACTGCAGCTAAAGCCTTGCCTCTACAAAAAACGCTGAGACCTTCGGAGTGAGTGGGTAAACTATGGAAGAATCTGCGAAGATGAATATTATTGGTAGAAGTTACAATTAAATTAAGTGGTGATGTGAGGAAGGGAGTCTCACCACAGATTGATGTTAGGTGTCGAAACAGAACTGTGAACAAGAAAACATTCTGGGTTATTTTCCTGCCTTTTTAAAATTTTGTATTGCCTCACAGAAGAGGCTGGACTTGGACTGTACATAACGGAGAAGTGATGATCATTCTGAGGGGGTGTACACTTTTGGAATGAGTGACTTGGATAAAGTCTGTCCAGCAGCAGTTGCCCTGCTTATGAATGATAACATTTAGATGTTTGTATTTTTGTAAAAAAAAATGTCATCAAAATGCTACGTAAATAACAGTAGGTGAGAAAAATGTTGTAATCTCACTGCAGATTCTATACAGCTGGGGTTTCCCTGAAACAGAACAGAGACTCTTGACTTCCACAGTTGTGTGTGTCTTATCTCCACTGCTACAAAATATTGTGGGAAAGATCTGAAACATGAACAGTTTTTATATCACTTCCAGCTCAAATTACTGTTAATTTAAATGTGAACAAATCTCTGGTGTTACTGACAGAAAAAGAAATTGATTCAGCAAATGGAGGAGATAAAGGAAATTATTGACCCTCAAGTACTACTGTCACAAATAAATGAGCTGTACACCAGACAGGTTCCCTCTCTTACCCTGGAATGGAATAAAAACAATGAACCCAAGAGCACAAGAATTCGGAGCAGGAGTATGCCATTTGGCCCTTTGACCCTGCCCTGCCATTCAATATGAACATGGCTGATCTGATTGTGGTCTCAACTCCATTTGCTCACAACCCTGATTCCCTTGTTGATCAAAAATCTTTTTAAATGAGCTTTGAATATTTTCGATGGCCCAACCTCCACTGTTAGCTGGGGTAGAGAATTCCACAGACTAACTTGGAGAGAAAAATTTCTTCTTGTCTCAGTCTTAAAAGACCTAACCTGCCCAACTGTTCCTCATAAGACAAACTCCTCATCCCAGGAATCAGTCAAGTGAACCTTCTCTAAGCTGCTTTCATGTACTACGTGTGTTTTGTCTGTCACATTCACTCAAATTTATTCCAAAAAAAATTGTAGCGAAGTATGACATGCCTTTGGAATCTACATGAAAATGTCCAGGGATAGAAATACAAAGAGGTCACAACACAAAATAGGCCGATCACTTCAATCAGTCCCTGTCCCTCCTTACTCTCCAAGCAAGTAAATATTTCTCATAGGATTAGTAATTCTTGTAGTAATCTGAGCCATGAGCAGATTGGTGTGGGGCAAATATGATTGGAGAGTTGAATGCATAGTTTAAAGACTGGTGACTGGTGTGGGAGAAATGGGTTTTGATTCGTGGGATGCTGTCACCAGTACTGGGGAAAATGGGAACTCAACCGTTGGGATGGTCTTCACCTAAATTGTGCTGGGACCAGTGTTCTGGTGAGTCATAACTAGGGCAGGAGGAAGAGCTTAAACTAAATAGCAGCGGTAAGGGAAGCTGTGAAAAATTAAAGGGAAAGATAAGGCAAGGCACCAAGGTAGCAATAAGGGTAATGATAATCAGAGCATAGCAGGAAGGGACAGTGTGTATAAACTTGAGTGCGCCAGTGGGTAAGGCTAGAGGATTCAAAAATATTAAAAAGACAGAACGAAAGGCTCTCTATCTGAATGCGCATAGCATTTGTAACAGAATAGATGACTTGTCAACTCAATTAGAAATAAATATGCATGATCTGACAGCCATTACAGAAACATGGCTGCAAGGTGACCAACGCTGGGACCTGAATATTCAAAGGACATGACATTTCAGAAGGACAAAGGTATGAATAGGTGTGGTAGCTCTGTTAATTAAGGATGACATTTGTACAGTAGTGAGAGATGATCTTAGTTCTGAAAGTCAAGATGTAGAATCAGTTTGGTAGAGATAAGAAAGAGCAAAGTCAGATGTGAGAGTAGTTTTTATGTGCCCTTCCAGTAACCACACCTGTAGGACGGGGTAAACAGGAAGCAATAATGGACATTTGTAACAAAGGTACAGGTATAATCATGGGAGATTTTAATCTCCATATAGACTTGATGAATTAGATTGCAAAGGAGACTGGAAGATGAGTCCACCGAGTGATTTTGGGATGGGTTCTTAGAGCAGCACTTTCTAGTACCAACCAGAGAGCAGGCTTTACTAAATTTTGTAATGTGCAATGAGAGAAGATTAATTAGTGACTTCTTGGTAAAGGTGCCCTGAAGTAGCAGTGATCATAGCATGCCTGAATTTTGCATTTCGTTTAAGGGAGAGAGGACCGGGTCTAAGACTAGTGCTTTAAACTTAAATAAAGGCAACTATAAGGATATAAAGAGTGAACTGGGAAATGAGGTTGAGGAATAGGTCATTAGAGATGCAGTGGCATACATTTAAAGCGATATTTCATAACACCCAGCAAAGATACATTCCAGTGAGCAAGAAAGATTCTAGAGCAAGGATGCACCATCCGTGGCTAACTAAGGAAGTTAAAGGTAATATTAAATTGAAAGAAAAAGTGTACAATTCCGTGGAAATTAGTGGCTAGTCAGAAGATTGGACAGAACATAAAAAAGCAAAGGATGGCTGAAGAAAAAATGGAGAAATTACAATACGAGTAAAAGCTAGCTGGAACTATAAAAACAGATAGTAAGTGCTTCTGGGGAGTTGATAATGGAAAATAAGGAAATGGCGGATGCATTGAACAGATATCTTAAATCCCTGTTTACTGTAGAAGAAACAACTAACACCCCAGATATAATCGTACGAGGTACAATTACAATCACCAGGGAAAGGATACTGAAAAAATAATTAGAATTAAAAGCTGACGAGCCCCAGATCCTAATGGACTTCATCCTAGAGTCTGAAAAGAAATGGTTGCTGAAATAGTAGATGCAGTGGTTTTAATTTTGCAAAATTCCCTAGATTCTGGAAAGGTCCCATCAGATTGGAAAATAGCAAATGTAACTCCTGCATTCAAGAAAGGAGGGAGACAGAAAGCACGAAACTACAGCCAGTTAGCCTAACATCTGTCAGGAAAAAATGCTGGAGTCAATTAAGGTGGTGAGAGCAGGGTCTTAGAAAATCTTAATGCAATCAGGCGGAGTCAGCATAGTTTTGTGAAAGGGAAGTAATGTTTGATTTATTAAAGTTCCTTGAAGTAACGAGCAGTGTTAATAAAGGGGAACAAAAAGATGTGTACATAGATTTCTAAACACCATTTGATAAGGGGCCATATCAAAGGTTTCTGCACAAGACGAGTTAATGGTGTAGTGGGTAAGATTAGCATGGTTAGAGGAAACGGAATTGACATAAATGGGTCATTTTTGGGTTTTTATTCCTTCATGGGATATGGGCGTCACTGGCTGGCCCAGCATTTATTGCCCATCCCTAGTTGCCCTTGAGAAGGTGGTGGTGAGCTGCCTTCTTGTACTGCTGCAGTACCGCTACACCCACAGTGCTGTTAGGGAGGGAGTTCCAGAATCCAGCGACAGTGAAGGAACGGTGATATATTTCTGAGTCAGGATGGTGAGTGACTTGGAGAGAAACTTCCAGGTGGTGGTGTTCCCATCTATCTGCTGCCCTTGTCCTTCTAGATGGTAGTGGTCGTGGGTTTGGAAGGTGCTGTCTAAGGAGCCTTGGTGAATTCCTGCAGTGCATCTTGCAGATGGGACACACTGCTGTTACTGTGCCTGTGGAGGGAGTGAATGTTTGTGGATGTGGTGCCAATCAAGTGGGCTGCTTTGTCCTGGACAGTGTCAAGCTTCTTAAGTGTTGTGGGAGCTGCACTCATTCAGGCAAGTGAGGAATATTCCATCACACTCCTGACTCGTTCCATTTAGATGGTTGCCAGGCTTTGGGGAGCTAGGAGGTGAGTTACTCATAGCAGGATTCCTAGCTTCTGACCTGCTGTTGTAGCCACAGTATTAATATGGCTAGTCCAGTTCAGTCCCTGGTCAGTGGTGACT
This sequence comes from Carcharodon carcharias, assembly GCF_017639515.1. Taxonomy (NCBI): domain Eukaryota; kingdom Metazoa; phylum Chordata; class Chondrichthyes; order Lamniformes; family Lamnidae; genus Carcharodon; species Carcharodon carcharias. The sequence goes on along the minus strand of NC_054477.1, from coordinate 4,474,654 downwards.
CCCAGGATGTTGATAGTGGGAACCAACAAGAGGGAAAAACAAATTGACCTCATCCTCACCAACCTGCCTGCCGCAGATGCATCCATTCATGACAGCATCAGCAGAAGTGACCACAGCACAGTCCTTGTGGAGACGAAGTCCCATCTTCACATTGACGATACCCTCAATGATCAATGTTCGTTCTGTCACCACCTGCTGCAGACCCAGTCCAGCAGCTGTCTCCTTTAGGACTCGGCCAGCTCGGTCAGTAATGGTACTACTGAGCTGTTCTTAGTGACAGACGTTGAAATCCCCCACACAGAGTACATCGTCGAGTAATCTCAAGTGGATGACCCATCTCAGCCTCCTCCGGAGATCCCCAGCATCACAGATGCCAGCCTTCAGCCAATTTGATTCACTCCACGTGTTATCAAGAAACGGCTGAAGGCACTGGACACTGCAGAGGCTATGGGCCCTGACAATATTGCGGCAATGGTACTGAAGACTTGTGCTCCAGAACTTCGCTGCGCCCCTAGCCAAGCTGTTCCAGTACAGCTATAATACTGGCATCTACCTGGCTATGTGGAAAATTGCCCAGGTATGTCCTATACATAAAAAGAAGGACAAATCCAACCCGGCCGATTACTGCCCCATTAGTGTACTCTCGACCATCAGTAAAGTAATGGAAGGGGTCATTGACAGTGCTATCAAGCGGCGCTTGCTTAGCAATAACCTGCTCTCTGACGCCCAGTTTGGGCTCTGCCAGAGCCACTTGGCTCCTGACCTCATTACAGTCTTGGTTCAGACATGGACAAAAGAGCTGAACTCCCAAGCTGAGGTGAGAGTGACTGCCCTTGACATCAAGGCCGCATTTGACATAGTGTGTTATCAAGGAGCCCTAGCAAAACTGGAGTCAATGGGAATCAGGGGGAAAACTCTCCGCTGGTTGGAGCTATACCTAGCGCAAAGGAAGATGGTTGTGGTTGTTGGAGGTCAGTCATCTCAGCTCCAGGACATCACTGCAGGAGTTCCTCAGGGTAGTGTCCTTGGCCCAACCATCTTAGCTGCTTCATCAATGACCTTTCATCATGATGTCAGAAAGGGGATGTTCACTGATAGTTGATGTTCTGCACCATTCACAACACCTCAGATACTGAAGCAGTCCGTGTCCAAATGCAGCAAGAACTGGACAATATCCAGGCTTGGGCTGACAAGTGGCAAGTAACATTCGCACCACACAAGTGTCAGGCAATGACCATCTCCAACAAGACAGAATCTAACCATCCACCCTTGATGTTCAATGGCATTACCATCACTGAATCCCTCACTATCAACATCCTGGGGGGTATCATTGACCAGAAACTGAACTGGACTAGCCATATAAACACTGTGGCTATAAGAGCAGGTCAGAGGCTAGGAATCCTGCGGTGAGTAACTCACCTCCTGACTCCCCAAAGCCTGTCCACCATCTACAAGGCACAAGTCAGGAGTGTGATGGAATACTCCTCACTTGCCTGGATGAGTGCAGCTCCCACAACACTCAAGAAGCTCAACACCGTCCAGGACAAAGTAGCCCACTTGACTGGCACTACATTCACTCCCTCCACCACCGACGCACAGTAGCAGCAGTATGTGTACCATCTACAAAATGCACTGCAGGAACTCACCAAGGCTCCTTAGACATCACCTTCTAAACCCACAACCACTACCATCTGGACGGCCAAGGGCAGCAGACACATGGGAACACCACCACCTGGAAGTTCCCCTCCAAGTCGCTCACCATCCTGACTTGGAAATATATCACCGTTCCTTCAGTATCGCTGGGTCAAAATCCTGGAACTCCCTGCCTAACAGCACTGTGGGTGTACCTACACCACAGGGACTGCAGCGGTTCAAGGAGGCAGCTCACCACCACCTTCTCAAGGACAACTAGAGACGGGCAATAAATGCTGGCCCAGCCAGCGATACCCACATCCCATGAATGAATAAAGATATATAAATGTTTCCACGGAGGGGAGAGACTGGAACTTGGGAACACTGTTTAAAAATAAAGGCTCTCCTATGTTGGGCGGAGATCAGAATTTCTTCCTCTGAGGGTTGTTAGGCTAGAAAGATCGGAAAGTAGAGGCTATAATTAGATCTGCCATGCTCTTATTAAATGGCGATGAGAAACTTCAGTTATGAACATACATTGGAGAAGTTGGGACAGTTTTTCTTGGAGAAAAGAAGACCAAGCAAATTTGATAGAGCTATTCAAAATCGTGCTGGGCCTGGACAGAGTAGATAGGGAGAAGTTGTTCCCATTCATGAAAGGGTAGAGAACGAGAGGACAGATTTAAAATTGACAAGCTAAAGTGTTTTGAGAAAGAAGTTTTTCATGCAAAAAGTAGCGAAGGTCTGGAATACACTGCCTGAGAGTGAAGTGGAAGCAGGTTCAATCAAATCATTCAAAAAGAAATTCGATGTTATCTGAGAATGAAGAGTGTGCAGGGTTATGGAGAAAAAGAGGGAGAATGGCACTGAATTGTTCATTTGGAGAGCCAATGCAGACAAGGTGGGTTGAATGGCCTCCTGCGCTGTAATGTTTCTGATTCCTATATGGACTCCATTCCAGTTTCTCTCTCTCCATTTCACCTGTTCTGGCTTTCCATTCCAGCACTTCTGACATGACCTCCTTTTTCCTCAACAGAGAAATCCCCGCTCTCTGTGGCTGACAGGGCCCTTGATTGTGTTAGTCCCATTTCCTGCACTTCTGCTCTCACCCCATCACCTCCCTCTCAAAACCACAGTCGGGCTCCTCTTGTCCTTATTTTCCAGCCCTGCATATTCCTCAGTCACCCTCAATACCCTGTCCCGTCCAGACCAGGGTCAAATCTTTATTTGCCATTGTGATGTTCTTGGTTATTAGCTGCTCTGGGTGCTACACAAATGTAGTTGCCGTATCTCTGAATGCAAATCGGCGCCTGTTGCCTTTCTGTTATCACTGTGCTTTGGAGAACAAATGCTGCAACGATGTGTTACTATTGGCTGGTAACAGTGGTGCTGCTAAGGAGAAGCTGGTCTCTCTTTTTGCTGTGCTGTATATTTTAAAAGTAGCATTTTAAATTCTTGGCTTCTTTTAATCTGGCTTGAAGATAAGGAGAAAGAATTTTAAGTTGCGGGTCTGTAGATTGCAGAAGCCTTGGCTTTGCGCTGCTGTTTCTGTTGCAGTTTTATTCTGCTGCTTTGCACCAGGCCTTGATACTGACAGGGCGGAAAACTAACAAAAACAAAATGGTGGAACCAAGCAATATGGTGCTGAGCTCTGCCCAGAGCTGGACGAGCTTACCCCTCCCTGCCCTCTTTTTTTTTAAAACAAGTTTGACGATCCAGCCTTCACTGTTATGATGAGCAGCTTATGAATAGCTGATGCTGACATTCAACTAAAACAAAACCTTTCTGCCCAAATCACTGAGCTTGGAGTGAGGTCTTCACTCGCTTCTCGAACTCGGATGTCTTTTGGAGCTAGTCTATGTGCCTAATTTCAGATTCAAAGCCCTTGCAGTTGAAGAACTGGACTTTTTTTTTTAACTGAAGCACCCAAACTGAGGTTCCATGTGAGTGACTTCCCTTAAAATGCTCTACTTACAGACTGTCCCTCCCTCGAGGAGTCTGGATTGGAGCTGGGTAAGTGGAATCACGGCAGTTTATGTTGCTGCTGAAGTAGTCTTCTGCCTTGTGTTCTGGTATCTTCAGGAGTTAGCTCTGCTGATGTGATATCTTTTAGAAGTGACCACTGCTACCAATCATGACGCAGTGTGTCACAGCCTGCTGCCACTGTATATGTAGATGATCTCGATTATAGACCTCGAGGCATCTGTCTCTATGTTATCTATACTAAGTAAGATATTGAGACTGATGAGGATTCTGTTCAAACACAAGTATCTGAAGTTTATTACTAGCAACAACTATATACAGCTCTGCATAGGCCTGGGTCCAAACAGTTATATAAGCTGATTTAAAAACAAAAAAACTGCGGATGCTGGAAATCCAAAACAAAAACAGAATTACCTGGAAAAACTCAGCAGGTCTGGCAGCATCGGCGGAGAAGAAAAGAGTTGACGTTTCGAGTCCTCATGACCCTTCGACAGAACTTTCTGTCGAAGGGTCATGAGGACTCGAAACGTCAACTCTTTTCTTCTCCGCCGATGCTGCCAGACCTGCTGAGTTTTTCCAGGTAATTCTGTTTTTATATAAGCTGATTGCTTGACTATATGCCTGACTCATAAGGTGTACATAGAGTTTTGCTGATACAGGGTCACAGACAGTAATGAGCATCTGCAATAGAGGGCACAGACAATAGTGAGCATCCAGCATGGAGGCTGTACTTGTATATTCCAGCCTCTCACACAGTAATATCACTGTGATGTCACAATGCAGTTTCTTAAAGGTATATGTCATTGTCTGCATTGGCATGTGTCCAATATCACAACAAATGGGCACTTAGAAAATCATTTTATGATTGGGCAGAGTCAACATGGAATTATGAAAAGGAAATCATGTTTGACAAACCTATTGGAGTTTTTTGAGGATGTTATCTGTAGCATAGACAAAGGAGAACCTTGGATGTGGTGTATTTGGATTTTCAGAAGGTTTTTGATAAGGTCCCATGCAGGAGGTTAGTCCACAAAATTAGAGCACATGGGATTAGGGGGAATAAGCTGGCATGGATTGACAATTGATTAACAGATTGAAAACAGAGTTGGAATAAACGGGTCATTCTCCAGATAGCAGGTTGTTACTAGTGGGTAACACAAGGATCAGTACTTGGGCCACAGCTGTTCACAATCTATATAAATGGATTGAATGTGGGGAGCAAATGTAATATTTCCAAATTCGATGATGACACAAAACTAGGTGGAAATGTGAGGTGTGAGGATGCAAGGAGACTTTGGGGGGATTTGGACAAGCTAAGTGAATGGGCAAGAACATGGCAGATGGATTATAATATGAAGAAGTGTGAAGATTTGGATAGAAAAAAACAGAAAAGCAAATTATTTCTTAAATGATGAGAGTGTGGGAAGTGTTGATGTCCAAAGGGACTGTGGTGTCCTTGTTCATGAGTCACTGAAAGCTAGCATTTTAAAAAAATTGTTTATGGGATGTAGATATCACTGGCTAGGCCCATCCCTAACTGCCCCTGTTCAGGTGACATTTTTAAGAGTCAACTATGGGTCTGGATTCACATATATGACAGCAGATTTCCCTTCCTGAAAGGGAATTAGTGAGCCAGAGGGGTTTTTATAACAATTGACAATGGTTTTGTGATCACCAGAATTTTATTTGATTCAAATTTCATCATCTGTGGTGGGATTTGAACCCAGGTCCCTAGAGAATTACCTTGGGGCTCTGGATTACTAAGGGAGTGATAATACCACTATGCCACCACCTCCTAATAGTTTGCAGGTGTAGCAAGCAACCAGGAAGTATTATGGACAGGAGAGAGGTAAGTTCAAGCAGCACTAATTTCCCCTCACCACCTGTTCATAAACAAAAGGTGTTTTGAATTAGTTTGTCTTTTCTTTTACAAATAAGCAGTGGCATATTTTCCCAATCACTCAGTTTTTGTGTGATCCAATTTTACTAATAATCCCACAGCAATCTCAAGTAAGGATTAACTCAGAAGGTTAGTTTATTTTCACACATTCAAAATCCATGAAAAAGAGTGTTCACAACTTCCCACTCTGCATTCATACAGTAAAGGGAGGGATAGAAGAAAGGAAGTTTGTAGAAAAACAGAATATTGATTCACATGAGTTCCAGAGACCCAAAGTCAGAGCCCAGTGAGGAAGTCTCTCATGCAGGGATTCAGTGGTCAGCTGGCTGGAGTCCGGTGTTGTAAGATTCGCATTTTCAGGTGGCGCTGATGTCACCAGATGAAACATAGAAACTAGGAGCAGGAGTAGGCCATTCGGCCCTTCGAGCCTGCTCCACCATTCATTATGATCATGGCTGTTCCTCTACCTCAACGCCATAGTCTGGTTCTCTCCCCGTACCCTTGTTCTCTCCCCGTACCCTTGTTCTCTCCCCGTACCCTTGACGCCTTTTGAGTCCAGAAAGCTATTTATTTCTTTCTTAAATATATTCAGTGACTTGGCCTCCACAGCCTCTGTGGTAGAGAATTCCACAGGTTCACCACCCTCTTAGTGAAGAAGTTTCTCCTCATCTCAGTCCTAAATAGCCTACTCCGTATCCTGAGACTATGACCCCTTGTTCCAGACCCCCCACAGCCAGAGGAAACATCATCCCTGCATCCAGTCTGTTTAGCCCTGTCAGAATTTTGTACATTTCAATGAGATCCCCTCTCATTCTTCTAAAGTATAATGAATACAGGCCTAGTTGGTCCTCATATGACAATCCTGCCATCCCAGGAATCAGTCTGGTGGACCTTCACTGCACTCCCTCTATGGCAAGTATATCCCTTCTTAGGTAAGGAGACCAAAACTGCACACAGTACTCCAGGTGTGCTCTCACCAAGGCCCTGTACAGCTGCAGGAAGACATCCTTGTTCCTGTACTCAAGTCCACTCGCACTGAAGGCCAACATACCATTTGCCTTCTTAACTGCTTGCTGCACCTGCATGCTTGCTTTCAGTGACACCCAGGTCCCTTTGTACATCAACATTTCCCAGTCTATCACCATTTAAATAATACTTTGCCTTTCTGTCTTTCCTACCAAAGTGGATAACTTCACACTTACCCACGTTACACTGCATCTGCCCACTCACTGCAGGATGTTGATTTGATGTTACTATCAGATCAGCCATGATCTTATTAAATGGCGGAGCAGTCTCGAGGGGCTGAATGGCCTACTCCTGTACTTTGTATGTTCACTCAACTTGTCTCAATCACCTTGAAGCCTCTTAACATCCTCCTCACTGCCCACATTCCCAATGAGTTTTGTGTTGTCAGAAACTTGGAAATATTACATTAGGTTCCCTCATCCAAATCATTGATATATATTGTGAATAGCTGGGGCCCAAGCACTGATTTCTGCAGTGCCCCACTAGTCACCACCCGCCACTATGAAAAAGATCAACTTATTCCTACTCTCTGTTTCCTGTCTGCTAATCAATTCTCAATCCATGCCAATATATTACCCCCAATCCCATGTGCTTTAATTTTACACATTAACCTCTTACATGGGACTTTATCAGGAGCTTTCTGAAAATCTAAATCCACTGATTCTCCCTTATCTATTGTACTAGTTACATCCTCAAAAACTCCAGTAGGTGTGTCAAACATGATTTCCCTTTCATAAACCCATGTTGACTTTATCAAATCTATTGATATTTTCGAAGTGACTTGTTGTCACATCCTTTATAATAGACTCTAACATTTCCCCACCACTGATGTTAGGTTAACTGATCTGGAATTCCATCTTTTTTACCACCCTCCAATCTGTTGGAACTGTTCCAGAATCTACAGAATTATGGAAGATGACAGCCAACGCTTCCACTATTTGCATGGCCACCTCCTTTAGTACCCTGGGATGTAGATTGTTGGGCCCTGCAGATTTATAGGTTTTCAGTCCCATTAAGATTGCGCAATGTTCAACACCACTCGCAACTCCTCAGATACTGAAGCAGTCTGTGTCCAAATGCAGCAAGACTCGGACAATATTCAGGCTTGGGCTGACATTGGTGCCACACAAATGCCAGGCAATGACCATCTCCATCAAGAGAGAATCTAATCATCGCCCTTTGACTTTCAATGGCATTACCACTGAATCCCCCATTATCAACATCCTGGGAGTTACCATTGACCAGAAACTGAACTAGATTATCCATATAAATACTGTGGCTACAAGAGCAGGTCAGAGTCTAGGAATCGTGCGACAAGTAACTCACCTCCTGACTACCCAAAGCCTGCCCACCATCTACAAGGCACAAGTCAGGAATGTGATGGAATACTCCCCACTTGCCTGGATGAGTGCAGCTCCCACAACAGTCAAGAAGCTTGACACCACCCAGGACAAAGCAGCCCCGCTTGACTGGCACCACATCCACAAACATTCACTCCCTCCAACACCGACGCACAGTAGCAGCAGTGTGTACCATCTACAAGATACACTGCAGGAATTCACCAAGGCTCCTTAGACAGCACCTTCCAAACCCATGAACACTACCATCTAGAAGGACAAGGGCAGCAGATAGATGGGAACACCACCACCTGGAAGTTCCCCTCCAAGTCACTCACCATCCTGACTTGGAAATATATCGCCGTTCCTTCACTGTCTAACAGCACTGTGGGTGTACCTACACCTCATGGACTGCAGCGGTTCCAGAAGGCAGCTCACCCCCACCTTCTCAAGAGCAACTAGGGATGGGCAATAAATGCTGGGCCAGCCAGTGATGCCCACGTCCCATGAATCAATAATAAAAAAGAAATTCTCCAGCACTATTTTTTAGTAATACTAATTTCCTTTAATTCCTCGTACTCACAGATCCTTGGTTTCCTGGCATTTCTGGGAAGTTATTTGTGTCTTCCTCCGTGAAAATGGAGTGCAGCAGAGGTAACTGATTGAAGACTTGGAGTTTGGTGAGAGCGGGAGTTTGGTGAAGGAGGGGCAAGGAGATGTTCGTTTCCTTTTTCTATTTTTCTCACCCTGAAGAAATTGGTTCTAGCTCTACTACAGGGAGTATCTATTCTAACCCTAAGGTTTAAAATAGTATACAAATTGGTGGTAATGTTAATAAAATATTTAAGGAAACAACATAAATAGGTGATTAATATAATGAAGTAATTATTTAAAGCACGCGAAGGATGGCAGGACAGGTGATGTGTCGAGGCTGCAGCATGTGGGAGCTCCTGGATAACATTGTGATCCAGGGCAAACATGCCTGCAGTGAGTGTTTATGGCTCGAGGAACTTGGGCTCAGCCATTGAGCTGGAGGCTGAGCTGCAGACACTGCAACACATCAGGGAGGGGGAATGATACCTGGACGCTTAGCACCAGGAGGCAGTCATATCACTTAGGATAGGGTGTTCTGATTTGCTCAGTGTTCAAGGACAGGAGGGTGTGACTGCAAGTGAGGCAGGTAAAGGGAATCCAGAGGAGTGAGAACCTCTGCAATTGTCCAATAGATTTGATGTTCTTTCAGCTTGTTTGGATGAGAGTGGGGACAGCAGCAAACTGACCATGACACCGTGGTACAGGAAGCCATTCATGTGGGGAGAGCAAAAAGGAATGTAGTGATAGTAGTGGACAGCCTAGTGAGGGGAAACTTTGTGTGTGTGTGAGGGAGGGGATATCAGACAGGGTTTGTGTGTGGGTGAAGGATGTGAATATCAGACAGGGTTTGTGTGTGTGAGAGGGGAATATCAGACAGGGTTTGTGTGTGTGAGAAGGGAATATCAGACAGGGTTTGTGTGTGTGAGAGAGGGGAATATCAGACAGGGTTTGTGTATGTGTGAGAGGCGAATATCAGACAGGGTTTATCTGTGTGTTCTCTGCAGCAAAGAGTGAGATCCGGATGGCTGTGTTGCCTGCCTGGTGCCAGGGTTCAGTACATCTACTCAGGGCTGGAGAGGAACTTGCAGTGGGAGGAAGACTATCCAGTTGTCATGGTGCATGCAGGTACCAATGACATAGGTAGAACTAGGAAAGAGGTTCTGCATACAGAGTATGAGGAGCTAGGCAATAAATTGAAAAGCAGAACCTCAAAGGTTATAGTCTCTGGATTATCATCTGAGCCACATGCAAATTGGCACGGGGCAAATAAGATCAGAGAGATGAATGTGTGGCTCAAAGACTGGTGTGGGAGAAGTGGGTTCCAGTTTGTGGGGCACTGGCACCACTACTGGGGAAAGTGGGCACTGTGGAGGCTGTATCATTGGGACGGTCTACACTGGAACCCGTGCTGGGACCAGAGTTCTTGCAAACCGCATAACTGGGAAAGTAAAGAAGGTTTTAAATTAAATAGTGGGGGCAATGGGAAATGAATGTCGGAGAAAAGGAGGAAGGGACAGAGAGAAAACAACCTTAGAATGCACAAAGAAGAGTAGATGTCACAACGATAACAAAAAGCCTAAACTAAAGGCTCTGTATCTGAATGCACACAGCTTTCATAACAAAGTAAACATTGAAGTAAATAAATATGATCTGATAGCCATTATGGAGACCTGGCTGCAAGTTGACAAGGATTGGGTCCTGAATATTGAGGGATATGTGACCTTCAAGAGGAATAGGAGACTAGATCAAGGTAGAGGGGTAGCGCTGTTAATCAAGGATGGCATTGTTTCAGGATGTAGAATCGGTTTGGATGGAGATTATGAATGATAGGGGAAAGAAGTCACCAGTGGGAGTGGTCTACGGGCCCCCTAACAGTAACCAAAATGGACAAAGTGTACAAGAAGAAATATTAGGGGCTTTTGATAAAGGGACAGCAATAATTAAGGGTGACTTTAATCTACATATAAACTGGAAAAATCAGATTGGCAGTAGTAGTCTGGATGAGCAGTTCACAATGCTTTTGAGATAGTTTCTTAGAGCAGCACATTCTGGAACCAACCAGAGAGCAGGTTATGTTAGATTTGATATTGTGTAATGTGACAGGATTAATTTATTGACCTCAGCGTGAAGGCACCCCTAGTTGCAGCAACTACAATATGATTGAATTTTATATCCAGTTTGAAAGGGCGAAGAGTGGGTCTAAGACTAGTATTTTACATTTAAATGAGGGCAACTATGTGGGCATGAAAGCTGAGCTAGTTGAACTGACCTGGGATGCTAGGCTAAGGGATAGATCAATAGAGAAGGAGTGGCAGACATTTAAGGGGATACTTCAAAATACACAAAATAGGTATATTCCTATTCTAGAGCAAAATTCTAAAGGAAGGACCCACCATCAGTGGATGATGAAAGAAGTTAGGAAAAGCATCAAACTTAAAGAAAAAGCATATAACTGCGCAAAGATGAGTGGCATCTCAGATGATTGGTCAGAATATAAAGAATGGCAGAGAATGACTAAAAGGTTAATCAGGAGAAAGAAATTAGAGTAGGAGAAGAAGCTAGCTAGAAATGTAAGGACGGATAGCAAGAGTTTTGATCGGTATTTAAAAAGGAAAAGAGTAAGTAAAGTGAATGTTGGTCCTCTGGAGAGTGACAATGGGGAGTTAATAGTTGATAATAAGGAAATGGCCAGATGAAATGAACAAGTATTTTGCTCCAGTCTTCACTATAGAGGATACAACAAACATTCCAGTAATAGCTGTAAATCAAGAGGTGGAAGGGAGACAGGGACTTCAGAATCAGAAAATTTTAACGGCACAAAAGGAGACCATTCGGCCCATTGTGTATGCACCAGCTCTCCAAATGAGCATTATGACCTAGTGCCCTGCCTTTTCTCCTTACCCCTGCACATTGTTTGTATTCAAATAATCATCCAATCCCCTCTTCAATGCCTTGATTGAACCTGGCTCCACCACACCTCCAGGCAGTGCATTCCAGACCCAAACCACTCATGTGAAAAAGGAACTTGGTGAAATTACAATCACTAGGTAAGCAGTACTGAGCAAACTGACAGAGCTGGGGGCTGGCAAGTCTGCAGGTCCTGATGGACTTCAACCTAGGGTCTTAAAAGAGGTGGCTCATGAGGTAGTAGATGTGTTGTGTTAATTTTCCAAAATTTGCTCGGTCCTGGAAAGGTTCCATCAGACTGGAAAGTAGCAAATATAACCTCTCTATTCAAGAAGGGAGGGAGGCAGAAAACAGGAAACTGTAGGCCAGTTAGCTTGTCGTCTGTCATGGGGAAGGTGTTAGAATCGATCATTAAGGAGGTTATAGCTGGGCACTTGGAAAAACTCAAGGGAATCGGGAAGAGTCAACATGGTTTTATGAAAGGGAAATCATGCTTAACCGATTTATTAGAGTTCTTTGAAGAAGTAACATGCACTGTGGATAAAGGAGAGCCTGTAGACCTACTGCACTTGGATTTCCAGAAAGCATTTGACAAGGTGCCACATCGAAGGTTATTGCACAAATAAGGGGATTGATCTCTCCCCTAGCCCAGTATCCCAGTTCACTACGGCTAGCTCAGCCCTCGTGCAGAAATAAGAGCTCATTGTGTAGGGTGTAACATATTAGACTGGATAGAAGATTGGCTAGCTGGCAGAAAATGGAGAGTATGTGTAAATGATTGGAATATATAAGATCCTGAATGGCCTTGACAAGGTGGACTTGGAAAGGATGTTTCCTCTTGTGGGTGAGTCCAGAAATATAGGACACTCTTTTAAAATTAGGGATTGCTCTTTTAGGACAGAGACGAGGAGAATTTATTTCCCTCAGAGGGTTGTGCAACTATGGAACTCTCTGCCTCAGAAGTGGAGGCGGGGCCACTGAATATTTTTAAGGTGGAGGTCGATAGATTCTTGTTAGGCAAGGGAATTATCAGGGGTAGATGAGAATGTGGAAAGTGAAACACAAACAGATCAGCCATGGTCTTATTGAATGGTGGAGCAGGCTCGAGGGGCCGAATGTTGGTTGTTTAATTGCTCTGCCATTTCCTCATTCTCTATTATAAATTCTCCTGTTTTGGACTGTAAGGGACCTACATTTGTCTTCACTAATCTTTTTCTTTTTACAGATTTATAGAAGCTTTTACAGTCCACTTTCATGTTCTTTGTAAGTTTACTCTCATATTCTATTTTCTCCTCTTAATCAATCTCTTGGTCCTCCTTTGCTGAATTCTAAACTGCTCCCAATCCTCAGGCTTGCTACTTTTGCTAGCAACTTTATATGACTCCTCTCTGGATCTAATACTATCCTTAATTTCCTTTGTTAGTCATGGTTGAGCTGCTTTTCCTGTTGTGTTTTTGCACCAGAAAGGAATGTATAATGTTGCAATGCATATATTCATTCCATAAATATTAGCCATTGTCATGCCTCTTAATGAAGTTCCCCAATCTGTCTTAACCAACTCACAACTCATACCTTCGTAGTTTCCTTTGTTTAGATTTAGGACCCTAGATTCAGATCGGACTACTTCATTTTCCATCCTAATGAAGAATTCTATCATGCTTTAGTCATTGTTCCCTAAAGGACCTGCACAACAAGATTATAAATTAAACCCTTCTCATTGCACAAAACCAAATCTAGGATGGCCTGTTCCCTAGTTGGTTCCTTGACATACTGGTCTAAAAACACCATCTTGTACACACTCCAGGAATTCATCCCGCCACAATATTATTCCTAATTTGATTTGACCAGTCTCTATGTAAATTAAAGTCACCCATGATTATTGTAGCACCCTCGTTACATGCATCTCTAATTTCCTGTTTAATACCATCCCTTACCTTATCGCTATTGTTTGGAGGCCTATAGACAACTCCCACTAATGTTTCCGCCCCTTGTTGCTTCTTAGTTCCATCCAGACGGAGTCTATATCTAGATTTTCTGATCCAATATCACTCTCACTATCGCACTGATTTCATCCTGAACTAACAATGCTACCTCACCTCCTTTTCCTTTTTGCCTATCTGTCCTAAATATTGAGTATTGGATACTGGATATTCAGTTCCCAGCCTTAGTCACCCTATGTCAGCTATGTTTTCGTAATCGCAATCATATCATACCCGTTTACATCAATCTGTACTGTTAATTCGTCTCTTATTGCGAATGCCCTGTGCTTTCGATACAATGTCTTTAGACTTGTCTTTTTAACATTTTTACACACTTTTTTTGTACTATGGCCCTTTTTGCTGCTAGCCCTTATTTTCTGTACCCTCCACTTCTGTTTCTACTTTTCTGTTTTTCATTCCTAGTTTTTTCCCTTGCTTGTGTCACCCTGCTCAGGTTCCCATCCCCCTGAAGGGAGGTGGTGGCAGAGGTGGTCACCCAGTGGTACTGTCACTGGACAAGTAATCCAGAGACCAAGGGTAATGCTCCAGGGACCTGGATTCAAACCCCAGTGGAATTTGAATTGAATAAATATCTGGAATTAAAAGTGAAACCATTGTTGATCGTCGTAAAAACCCATCTGGTCTGGCCTCCATGTGGCTCTAGACCCTCAGCAATGTGGTCAACTCTTAAATGCCTGCTGAAATGGCCTAGCAAGCCACTGAGTTGTATCAAACTGCTAAAAACAAGTCAATAAGGAATGAAACCTGGGCATCTGAAACCTACAAAGTCCCCCTTACTAACATCTGGGGGCGTGCCAAAATTAGGAGAGCTGTCTCACAGACTAGTCAAGCAACAGCCTGACAGTCATCTTCATGGAATCATATCTTACAGATAATGTCCCAGACTCCACCATCACCATCCCTGGGTCATGTCCTATGAGCAGGTCAGACCCAGCAGAGGTGGCAGCACAGTGGTATACAGTCAGGAGGGAGTTGCCCTGGGAGATATCAACATCAACTCTGGACCCCATGAAGTCTCAAGTGGTAAGAAAGCCTCCTGATTACCATGTACTATCCCCCCTCAGCTGATGAATCAATGCTCCTCCATGTTGAACTGAGGGTGGCAAGGGTGCAGAATGTACTCTGGGTGGGGGACTTCAATGTCCACGACCAAGAGTGACTCGGTAGCACCACGACTGGCCGAGTCCTAAATGACATAGCTGCTAGACTGGGTCTGCAGCAAGTGGTGAGGGAAGCAACATGAGGGAAAAACAGACTTGACCTCATCCTCACCAACCTGCCTGCCACAGGTGCATCTGTCCATGTCAGTATCACTAGGAGTGACCACAGTACTGTCATTGTGGAGATGAAATCCCATCCTCACACTGAGGATACCCATCATTGTGTTGTGTGGCACTACCACTGTGATTTCGAACAGATCTAGCAATTCAAGACTGGACAATCATGAGGTGCTGTGGGCCATCAGCAGCAGCAGAATTGTACTCGAACACAATCTGTAACCTCATGGCCATCAGGTTGTGGTAGACTGGGGATAATTTTTTTTGGATGAGTGCAGCTCCAACAACACTCAAGAAGCTTGACACCAACCAGGACAAAGCAGCCCACTTGATTGGCACCACATCCACAAACATTCACTCCCTCTACCACCGACACACAGTAGCAGCAGTGTGTCCCATCTACAAGATGCACTGCAGGAATTCACCAAGGCTCCTTAGACAACACCTTCCAAACCCACGACTGCAACCACCCAGAAGGACAACAGCAGCAGATAAATGGGAACACCACCACCTGGAAGTTCCCCTCCAAGTCACTCACCATCCTGACTTGGAAATATTTCGGCTGTTTCTTCACGGTCACTGGGTCAAAATCCTGGAACTCCCTCCCTAACAGCACCGTGGGTGTATCTACACCATAGGGAATGCAGTGGTTCATGAAGGCAGCTCATCTCCACCACCTTATCAAGGGCAACTGGGATTGGACAATAAATGCTGGCCTAGCCAGGGATGCCCACATCCCACAAATGAATAAAACAAAGAATCTCCCCTTCTACCATTGTCGCCAAACCAGGGTATTAACCTTGTTTTAATGAAGAGTGCAGGTGGACATGCCAGGAGCAGCACCAGGCATACCTAAAAATGAGGTGTCAGCCTTGTGAAGCTATAACACAGGACTACTTGCCAAACAGCATAAGCAGCAAGTGATAGACAGAGCTAAGCGATCCCACAACCAATGGATCAGAGCTAAGCTCTTCAGTCCTGCCACATCCAGTCGTGAATTGTTAAATTAAACAACTCACTGGAGGAGGAGGCTCCACAAATATCCCCATCCTCAATGATGGGGGAGCCCAGCACATTAATGCAAAAGATAAGGCTGAAGCATTTGTAATAATCTTCAGTCAGAAGTGCTGAGTGAAAGATCCATCTCGGCCTCCTACGGATGTCAATTCACTCCATGTGATATCAAGAAATGGCTGAAGATGCTGGATGCTGCAAAGTCTATGGGCCCTGACAATATTTCAGCAATAGTACTGAAGACTTGTGTTCCAGAACTTGCTGCACCCCTAGCCAAGCTGTTCCAGTACAGCTACAACACTGGCATCTACCCGGCTATGTGGAAAATTGTCCAGGTATGTCCTGTGCCCAAAAAGCAGAGCAAATCCAACCCGGCCAATTACCGCCCCATCAGTCTACTCTCGATCATCAGTAAAGTGATGGAAGGGGTCATCAACAGTGCTATCAAGTGGCACTTGCTTAGCAATAACCTGCTCACTGACGCCCAGTTTAGGTTCTGCCAGGATCACTCAGCTCCTGACCTCATTACAGCCTTGGTTCAAACATGGACAAAAGAGTTGAACTCCCGAGGTGAGGTGAGAGTGACTGGCCTTGACATCAAGGCAGCATTTGACCGAGCGTGGCCTCAAGGAGCCCTAGCAAAACTGGAGTCAATGGGAATCAGGGGGAAAACTCTCCGCTGGTTGGAGTCATACCCAGCACAAAGGAAGATGGTTGTGGATGTTGGAGGTCAGTCATCTCAGCTCCAGGACATCACTGCAGGAGTTACTCAGGGTAGTGTCCTCGGCCCAACCATCTTCAGCTGCTTCATCAATGACCTTCCTTCCATCATAAGGTCAGAAGTGGAGATGTTTGCTGATGATTGCACAATGTTCACCATTCGTGACTCCTCAGATACTGAAGCAGTCCATGTCCAAATGCAGCAAGGCCTGGACAATATCCAGGCTTGGACTGACAAGTGCATGTAATATTCATGCCACACAAGTGCCAGCTAATGACCATTAGTCGTAAGTTTGCAGATGACACGAAAATTGGTGGTGTCGTAAATAGTGAGGAGGAAAGCTTTAGATTATAGAACAATATAGATGGGCTGGTGAGATGGGCAGAGCAGTGGCAAATGGAATTTAATCCTGATAAGTATTTTAGGAGAACTAACACAGCAAGGGAATACACAATGAATGTATAGAGGATCAGAGGGACCTTGGTGTACATGTCCATAGATCCCTGAAGGCAGCAGCACAGGTAGATAAGGTGGTTAAGAAGGCATATGGGATACTTGCCTTTATTAGCTGAGGCATAGAATATAAGAGCAGAGAGGTTATGTTGGAACTGTATAAAACGCTAGTTAGGCCACAGCTGGAGTACTGTGTGCAGTTCTGGTCGCCACACTATAGGAAGGATGTGATTGCACTGGAGAGGGTGCAGAGGAGATTCACCAGGATGTTTCCTTGGACTGGAGTGTAGCTCTGAAGAGAGATTGGATAGGCTAGGGTTGTTTTCCTTAGAGCAG
Source organism: Carcharodon carcharias (assembly GCF_017639515.1). Taxonomy (NCBI): domain Eukaryota; kingdom Metazoa; phylum Chordata; class Chondrichthyes; order Lamniformes; family Lamnidae; genus Carcharodon; species Carcharodon carcharias. Next base: position 4,457,474 of record NC_054477.1, on the reverse strand, counting down.
AGAAGGCTGAGGGGGGACCTGTAGGAGGTATACAAAATTATGAGGGGTGTAGATAGGAAGAAACTTTGCATTTGAGGGATTGTAGCCTTTTCCTTGAACAAATGCACCAGTAATACTGAGACAAGAGGTAATTTTCATTGTTTATGACACTCCTTCCTTTTATCAAAATTCTTTGAGAGCAAATTTTGTCAAGAAAGATCTACTCATCAAATACTCTTCCTGATTGATTCAGTGATCTCTGTATTCTTAAAGGGTCTACTTTCCTAAGACAACAGTACCAGAGGAAAATCCAAAAAGGAGAGCACTCCCAACTACAGGCTCATAGAAAAGTTTCATGATTGTAGGATCTACTTGAAAAGATGTAAATTATCTGAGCTAGTATAATTGTGTCCCCTTGTCCCCACCACATCTTACACTTGTTCTCTCCAATTCAACTTATCACCTACTTTGATACTAGATACTTATCGTTAGTAACTATTTCAATGTCCACGTCATGAGTCTTCACAGGAACAGCATCATTAACTGACTTTTCCCTGAAGTCTATAACTAGTTCTTTAGTCTTGTTTTAATTCAGTTTAAGAGAGTTGTTATCGCGCTATTTTACAAACTTCTCCACCGAGTTCCTATAGTTTACTTCATTATTCCCAATGAGACCCAGAAGTATCATTTCATCAGCTTATTCAGGATTGTTAAGTCGTCTTACTCTGACAATCATTTGTATAGGGGGTGAAAAGTAAGGGTAACAGTACACAACCCTGAGGAGATCCAGTATTCGTTAACACGGGCTTCAAGTAAATCCTGGAACCTAACATCCAATGGGTCCTGTTGTGCAGGAAATCATTGATCTGAAGTAGGAGAGTAGGATTGACATAATGGTTTTTCAATTTTTCAGTAAGCTTGAATGGTATTAAAAGCTGAAGAGGAATCTATGCCTCCTGTATTTGTGCCTTGTAGATGGCGCAACAGCTTTGGAGCATCAGGAGGTGAGTTATTCATGGTAGAATTCCCTGTCTCTGGACTGCTTGTGTAACCACAGCATTTATGTTGCTGGTTCTGTTAAGTTTTTGCTCAATGATAGTTGGCTTGATTCTCTCTTGTTGGAAATTCAAGGCTGAGTTAGACAGTTTGTTATCTCCGATGGAATCAGGGGATATGGAGAGTCAGCAGGAAAAGTGGAGCAGGATTGAGGGGCTGAATGGTCTACTCCTATTCCTATTTTTATGTTCCTATATCGTTGCTTGGCACTTGCTACTTGCCACTTGTTGGCCCAAACCATGAATGTTGTCCAGGTCTTGCTGCACATGCACTGCTTCAATACATGAGGAGTTGCAAAATAGTACTGACCACTGTGCAATCATCAGCAAACATCCCCACTTCTGACCTTAGGATGGAGGGATGGTCATTATGAATCAGTTGAAGATGCTTCGGCATACAACAACAACTACTTATATTTATATAGCGCCTTTAACATAATGAAACATCCCAAGGCATTTTACAAGAGCATTATAAAAGAAAGTATGACATCGAGCCACCTAAGGAGATATCAGGTCAGATAACCGAAAGCTTGGTCAAAGAGGAAGGTTTTAAGGAGTGTCTTAAAGGAGAAAAGCAAGGTAGAGAGTCGAGAAATGCAGGCTGGGAATTCCAGACCTTGGGGCCTAGGCGAAGGAAGGCACAGCTACAAATGGAGGAGCAGTTATAAATGGGAATGCCCAAGAGGCCAGAGTTAGAGGAGTGCAGATGCCATGGAGTGATGTGGGGTTGGAGGAGATTGCAGAGTTAAGGAGGGGCGCGGGCATGGTGGGAAATGTCCTTTGAAAACAAGGACAAGAATTTTAAAACCAAAACATTGCTTGACCGGGAGCTAAAATAGATCAGTGAACACAAGTGTGTTAAGAGAATGGCATGATGCGAGTTTGGACACAGGTAGCTGAGTTTCGGATGACATCAAGTTTACAGAGGTAGAACGTGGGAGACCAGCCCAAAGTGCGTTGGAATAGCGGACTCTAGAGGTAACTTTTTTTTATTCTTTCGTGGGATGTGAATGTCAATGGCCAGGCCAGCATTCAAGATATTTTAGTTAATTAACGGGCTCATAGTAAAGGATCCCCAAGGTAGCAATGATCATAAAGAGAAGCTTGGGTCTAAGAGTAGTGTTTTGAACTTAAATAAAGGCTATTGTGAGGGTTTGAAGACAGAGCTGGCTAAAGTGAATTCAGAAATTAGCTTCAGGGATAAGTTGGTTGAGATGCATTGGCTGACATTTAGGGAGATATTCCGTAACACTCAGCAAAGATACATTCCAATGAGAAAGAAGACTCCAGGGGAAGCACACTCCATCCATGGCTAAATAAGGGAGTTAAAGATAGTATTGAATTGAAAGAAAAAGCATATAATTCTGTGAAGGTCAGTGCCAGGTCAGAAGATTGGACAGAATATAAAAAACAACAAAGAATGACTTCCCCAGAAAGCAGTGGAGGGAAGGTCATTGAATATTTTGAAGGCTGAAGTAGATACATTCTTGATTGACATGGGAGTCAAAGGATATAGGGGGTAGGATGGAGAGAGGAGTTGAAGCCACAGTCAGGTGAGCCATCATCTTACTGAATGGTGGAACAGTCTCGAGGGGCTAAATGGCTTCCTCCTGCTCCTAAAATGTATGATGGCAGATTTCCTTCCCGAAAGGACATTAGTGGACCAGATGGGTTTTTAAACTATCGATGTGAGTTTTATGGTCACCATTTCTGAGACTGATTTTATATTCCAGGTGCCTTAATCACGATTCGATGAGAAGGGAAAGAGAGGGGAGCAAATCAGCAGAGGAATTAGGGGAGTACAGAAAGTGCAGGGTGGAGCTTAAGAAAGCAATTAGGAGAGCAAAGAGGGGATATGAGAAAGCTCTGGCTGGTAAAAGTAGGGAAAATCCCAAGGTATTCTAAAAGTATATGAATGTGAAGAGGATAACCAGGGAAAGAGTAGGGCCCATTAGGGACCAAGGGGACAATCTATGGGTGGAGCCAGAGGACATTGGTAGAGTGTTGAATGAATACTTCACATCCGTCTTCACCCAAGAGAATGAGGATGAAGGTATTGAACTCAGAGAGAGAGACTGCAAGGTTCTTGAGCAAATTGGTATAGGGAGTGACAAGTTATTGGAGGTGTTGGCAGGCTTAAAAGTGGACAGATCTCCAGGTCCGGATGATTTGTCTCCCAGACTGCTGAGGGAGGCAATGGAGGAGATCGCAAGGGCTCTGACCCAAATTTTTAATTCCTCTCTGGCCACGGGGGAGGTGCCAGAGGACTGGAGAACAGCTAATGTGGTTCCGCTATTTAAGAAGGGTTGTAGAGATAAGCCAGGGAACTACAGACCAGTGAGGCTCACGTCAGTGGTAGGGAAACTATTGGAGAAAATTCTGAAGGAGAGTATCTATCTCCACTTGGAGAGGCAAGGTTTGATCAGGGATAGTCAGCATGGCTTTGTCAGAGGGAGGTCATGCCTAACAAATTTGATTGAATGTTTTGAGGAGATGACCAGGGGTGTAGATGAGGGTAGTGTAGTTGATGTAGTTTATAGTTTCAGCAAAGCCTTTGACAAGGTCCCACATGGGAGACTTATAAAGAAGGCAAATGCACATGGGAAACAGGGTAATTTGATAAGGTGGATTCAAAATTGGCTTAGTTGTCGGAGGCAGAGGGTGATGACAGAAGGATGCTTTAGTGATTGGAAACCAGTGTCCAGTGGTGTACCACAGGGATCTGTGCTGGGTCCCCTATTATTTGTCATTTATATAAATGACATAGATGACTATGTGCGGGGGAGGATTAGTAAGTTTGCGGATGACACAAAGATTGGCTGGGTGGTTAACAGTGAGGTTGAGTGTCTTGGGCTACAGGAAGATATAGACGGGATGGTCAAATGGGCAGATAAGTGGCAGATGGAATTTAACCCTGAAAAGTGTGAGGTGAAACACTTTGGAAGGAATAATTTGACAAGAAAGTATTCAATGAACGGCATGACACTAGGAAGTTCTGAGGAACAAAGGGACCTTGGCGTGTGTGTCCATAGATCTCTGAAGGCGGAGGGGCATGTTAGTGGGGTAGTGAAAAAGGCATATGGGACACTTGCCTTTATCAATCGAGGCATAGATTACCAAAGTAGGGAGGTCATGTTGGAGTTGTATAGAACTTTGGTGAGGCCACAGCTGGAGTACTGTGTGCAGTTCTGGTCGCCACATTATAGGAAGGATGTGATTGCACTGGAGGGGGTGCAGAGGAGATACACCAGGATGTTGCCTGGGATGAAACATTTGTTATAAAGAGAGGTTGGATAGACTTGGGTTGTTTTCGTTGGAGCAGAGAAGACTGAGGGGCGACCTGATCGAGGTGTACAAGATTATGAGGGGCAATGACAGGGTGAACAGGGAGCACCAACAACTCATCGACACCAACACCCATCTAGGACCCTCCACCCCTGCCTGTCCCTCCGTCCCCACCCCATCTTCCAATCCCAACCCCAGCCGTGTATTCACTATACCCCCTGACCTTCCCCTCTCCGATGCTGAATGCTCAGTGCTCAGCAAAGGACTTAGTTTCATACCCTTACGCCCTCACCTCAATGAATTTCGGGCTCGGCACGATGCTGAACTCTTCTTCTGCTGTCTTCGTCTCTGGGCTCACTTCTTTGGGCAGGACTCCTCTCCCCATTCAATGGATCCTTTCACCCACCTCCAATATTCTCCCTCCACCTGGACCCCTCCCTCTGGATTCTTAACTTCTCTTGATCTTTTCATTGAGAACTGTCGGCGCGACATTAGTCGTCTCAATTTCTCTGCTCCTCTCACCCATTCTAATCTCTCTCTCGCTGAACTTACTGCACTCCATTCTCTCAGGTCCAACCCTGACATTGTCATCAAACCCGCTGACAAGGGTGGTGCTGTTGTTGTCTGGCGCACTGACCTCTACCTCGCGGAGGCCGAGCGTCAACTCGCAGACACTTCCTCTACCTCTCCCTGGACCATGACCCCACCACTGAACATCAAGCCATTGTTTCCAGGACTGTCACTGACCTCATCTCCTCTGGGGATCTTCCTCCCACAGCTTCCAACCTGACAGTCGCCCAACCTTGGACGGCCCGCTTCTACCTCCTACCCAAAATCCACAAACAGAACTGCCCTGGTTGACCGATTGTGTCAGCTTGCTCCTGCCCCACAGAACTCATCTCTCGTTATCTTGACTCCCTTCTCTCTCCCCTTGTCCAGTCCCTTCCCACCTACATCCGTGATTCCTCTGACACCTTACGTCACATCAACAATTTCCAGTTCCCTGGCCCCAACCGCTTCCTCTTCACCATGGACGTCCAATCCCTCTACACCTCCATCCCCCACCAGGATGGTCTGAGGGCCCTTAGCTTCTTCCTCGAACAGAGGCCTGAACAATCCCCATCCACCACTACTCTCCTCCGTCTGGCTGAATTTGTTCTCACACTGAACAATTTCTCCTTCAACTCCTCTCACTTCCTCCAAATAAAAGGTGTGGCTATGGGTACCCACATGGGCCCCAGCTATGCCTGTCTCTTTATGGGGTATGTGGAACATTCCTTGTTCCAGTCCTACTCCTGCCCCCTTCCACAACTCTTTCTCCGGTACATTGTTGATTACTTCGGTGCTGCTTTGTGCTCTCGTCGGGACTTGGAAAAAGTTATTAATTTTGCTTCCAATCTCCAACCCTCCACGTGAAAATGATGGTCCATCTCTGACACTTCCCTTCCCTTCCTTGACCTCGCTGTCTCAATCTCTGATGATAGACTGTCCACCAATATCCATTACAAACCCACCGACTCCCACAGCTACCTCGACTACAGCTCCTCACACCCCGCTTCCTGTAAGGACTCCATCCCATTCTCTCAGTTCCTTCGCCTCCATCGCATCTGTTCCGATGATGCTACCTTCAAAAACAGTTCCTCTGACATGTCCTCCTTCTTCCTTAACTGAGGTTTTCCATCCACAGTCGTTGACAGGGCCCTCAACCATGTCCGGCCCATCTCCCGCGCATCCGCCCTCACGCCTTCTCCTCCCTCCCAGAAACATGATAGGGTCCCCCTTGTCCTCACTTATCACCCCACCAGCCTCCGCATTCAAAGGATCATCCTCCGCCATTTCCGCCAACTCCAGCATGATGCCACCACCAAACACATCTTCCCTTCACCCCCACTGTCGGCATTCCGTAGGGATCGTTCCCTCCGGGACACCCTGGTCCACTCCTCCATCACCCCCTACTCCCCAACCCCCACCTATGGCACCAGCCCATGCCCACTCAAAAGATGTAACATCTGCCCCTTCACTTCCTCTCTCCTCACTGTCCAAGGGCCCAAACACTCCTTTCAAGTGAAGCAACATTTCACTTGCATTTCCCCCAACTTAGTCTACTGCATTCGTTGCTCCCAATGCGGTCTCCTCTACATTGGAGAGACCAAACGTAAACTGGGCGACCACTTTGCAGAACACCTGCGGTCTGTCCGCAAGAATGACCCAAACCTCCCTGTCGCTTGCCATTTCAACACTCCACCCTGCTCTCTTGCCCACATGTCTGTCCTTGGCTTGCTGCATTGTTCCAGTGAAGCCCAACGCAAACTGGAGGAACAACACCTCATCTTCCGACTAGGCACTTTACAGCCTTCCGGACTGAATATTGAATTCAACAACTTTAGGTCTTGACCTCCCCCCTCCATCCCCACTCCCTTTCTGTTTCCCCCTTCCTTTTGTTTTTTTACCAATAAATTATATAGATTTTTCTTTTTCCCTCCTATTTCCATTATTTTTAAATCTTTTATGCTCAGCCCACCCCCACTAGAGCCAAACCTTGAGTGCCCTACCATCCATTCTTAATTAGCACATTCGTTTAGATAATATCACCAACTGCGACACCTATGTGTTCTTTTGTTCTGCCGTCTGTGACATCTTTTGATGATCTGCTTCTATTACTGCTTTCGCCTACAACCACACCAACCCCCTCCACTTCTCCCTCCCCCCCACCACCACCACCACCTTAAACCAGCTTATATTTCACCCCTTCCTGGGATCCACCTAGTTCTGTCGAAGGGTCATGAGGACTCAAGACGTCAACTCTTTTCTTCTCCACCGGTGCTGCCAGACCTGCTGAGTTTTTCCAGCTAATTCTGTTTTTGTTTTCAATAGGGAGCAGCTGTAACCCTTAGTTGAAGGGTCAGTCACAAGGGGGCATAAGTTCAAGGTGGGGGGCAGGAGGTTTAGGGGGGATGTGAGGAAAAACTTTTTTACCTCAGAGGGTGGTGACGGTCTGGAATGCGCTGCCTGGGAGGGTAGTGGAGGTGGGTTGCCTCACATCCTTTAAAAAGTACCTGGATGAGCACTTGGCACGTCATAACATTCAAGGCTATGGGCCAAGTGCTGGTAAATGGGATTAGGTAGGTAGGTCAGGTGTTTCTCACCTGTCGGTGCAGACTCGATGGGCCGAAGGGCCTCTTCTGCACTGTGTGATTCTGTGAATTTAAATTGTACCAGCTGCTATGGTGCGATTTGATGCCCCGTCCCCACTACATTAGTCTGGGCCTCTGGGTTACTCGTCAGTGATATCGCCACTGTCTCCCCCTAAACAAAGGCACGAATGAGGGTATCTGCAGCAAATGAGCAGAGACAGGGGTGAAGTTGGGTGCTGTTACAGAGGTGGAAATAGGTGCATATAAGGTTGCAAGCTCATTTTGGGATCAAACTTGATACCAAGGTTGCAACATACAACTTAACCTTAGATTGTTGCCAGGGAGAGGGATGGAGCCAGGAAGTGGCCACTCCTCTCAAGAAGTGGGCTCAGGTACCCACCCCCAGAGGGCGCTGGCCGTGCGCATGCGCAGCGCGAGCTGAGGACGCGAGGCCGCTCCCAGGTGTCCACGTGCACACTGGAAGCCCCGCCTAAACTCAGGATCAAATGAACGGCCGGCTGCGAGGATTGCCAGGGCCATGTACCAATCAGCGGTGCGCAGAGGGGCGGTGCCGAGGATGGCCGCGCCCCCGGTGCATCCTGGGCCTCTTTCTGTCTCGGGTTCAGGGGGTGAAGGAGCTTCGGCCATTGTTAGGTTGGGGCCATATATCGAATAATAACTTGTGCCCAGAGTCTATTTTCCATTGCAATTATTTTCATTGATTCCTAGTTGAAAGTTTTCAATTAAGTTTTCGTTAAAAAACAAAATAAATGAAATAATTTAAGCGACAGACACACCCACACACTGTACCAGAAAACAGCCAATCAATAACGTGCAGGTTTGATGAGCATATATCACCACCAATGAGAATGCAGAACCCGTTTGATTGGCGTCCAGTGGCTGGAGGGGGCGGGGTATTGATTGATGCCTGTGTCACCTGCCCAATGAGGCTGAGGGTTGTTGGGGGTGGCGGTCAGATCGGCCAATTGTCTTCATGGGGAGTAGGCGGGGAAAGGACATACAGGGCTGTGATTGGCTCCCAGCTGTGATTGAAAAGAAAACAAACCAATCAATGATGGAAGAACACACAGGGCGTTGCGATCAGCCAATCACTGGGACACATCATGTGATAGACATTCCCTTTGGCCAATGGGCGGACGGCGAGAGTCGGCGGGCTGACAAGCTGCGAGCGGAAGTGGCGGGTTTTCCGTTTGTTTTTCTGCCGGTTTCTGCCGCCGCTTTTTCCCTGGAAAGTTTTGGGTGAAAATCCCGGGGGACAGTTCGGGGGGGGGGGGGACCGGCCGTCCGAGCCCCGGTACCGACACCCCAGCGCGCCGACACTGATCTACTAACAGGCCGCAAAGCCTGGGATTTCCCCTCAGACCTGCCCCCGCCGACGCTCACTGGCTGAGTGAAGAGGGAAAGGCCGAGGCCTCGCGGCCCAGTGCCATGGAGTCGCCCGAGAAAGTCGATGTGAACCGGGCGAGCGCGGAGGAATTGGAGACGACTTTGTTTGGAATTGGGAGGAAGAGGGCGAGGGCCATCGTCAGGAGGAGAGAGGTGAGGGGGGCGGAGGGTGAGAGGGAAATGCGGAGGGAGGGGAGTGTGTGTGTGTGAGGGGAGTGGGGGTGTGTGTGTGTGAGGGGAGTGGGTGTGTGTGTGTGTGAGGGGAGTGGGGGTGTGTGTGTGAGGGGAGTGGGGGTGTGTGTGTGTGAGGGGAGTGGGGGTGTGTGTGTGAGGGGAGTGGGGGTGTGTGTGTGTGAGGGGAGTGGGGGTGTGTGTGTGTGAGGGGAGTGGGGGTGTGTGTGTGTGAGGGGAGTGGGGGTGTGTGTGTGTGAGGGGAGTGGGGGTGTGTGTGTGAGGGGAGTGGGGGTGTGTGTGTGAGGGGAGTGGGGGTGTGTGTGTGTGAGGGGAGTGGGGGTGTGTGTGTGAGGGGAGTGGGGGTGTGTGTGTGAGGGGAGTGGGTGTGTGTGTGTGTGAGGGGAGTGGGGGTGTGTGTGTGAGGGGAGTGGGTGTGTGTGTGAGGGGAGTGGGGGTGTGTGTGTGAGGGGAGTGGGGGTGTGTGTGTGAGGGGAGTGGGGGTGTGTGTGTGTGTGAGGGGAGTGGGGGTGTGTGTGTGTGTGAGGGGAGTGGGGGTGTGTGTGTGTGAGGGGAGTGGGGGGTGTGTGTGTGAGGGGAGTGGGAGTGTGTGTGTGTGTGAGGGGAGTGGGGGGGTGTGTGTGTGAGGGGAGTGGGGGTGTGTGTGTGTGAGGGGAGTGGGGGGGTGTGTGTGTGAGGGGAGTGGGAGTGTGTGTGTGTGTGAGGGGAGTGGGGGTGTGTGTGTGTGAGGGGAGTGGGGGGGTGTGTGTGTGAGGGGAGTGGGGGTGTGTGTGTGTGAGGGGAGTGGGTGTGTGTGTGAGGGGAGTGGGGGTGTGTGTGTGAGGGGAGTGGGGGTGTGTGTGTGAGGGGAGTGGGGGTGTGTGTGTGTGAGGGGAGTGGGGGTGTGTGTGTGTGAGGGGAGTGGGGGTGTGTGTGTGTGAGGGGAGTGGGGGGGTGTGTGTGTGAGGGGAGTGGGAGTGTGTGTGTGTGTGAGGGGAGTGGGGGGGTGTGTGTGTGAGGGGAGTGGGGGTGTGTGTGTGTGAGGGGAGTGGGGGGGTGTGTGTGTGAGGGGAGTGGGGGTGTGTGTGTGTGAGGGGAGTGGGGGTGTGTGTGTGTGAGGGGAGTGGGTGTGTGTGTGTGAGGGGAGTGGGTGTGTGTGTGAGGGGAGTGGGGGTGTGTGTGTGAGGGGAGTGGGTGTGTGTGTGTGAGGGGAGTGGGTGTGTGTGTGAGGGGAGTGGGGATGTGTGTGTGAGGGGAGTGGGGGTGTGTGTGTGAGGGGAGTGGGGGTGTGTGTGTGAGGGGAGTGGGGGTGTGTGTGTGAGGGGAGTGGGGGTGTGTGTGTGTGAGGGGAGTGGGTGTGTGTGTGTGTGAGGGGAGTGGGTGTGTGTGTGTGTGAGGGGAGTGGGGGTGTGTGTGTGAGGGGAGTGGGGGTGTGTGTGTGAGGGGAGTGGGGGTGTGTGTGTGTGAGGGGAGTGGGTGTGTGTGTGTGAGGGGAGTGGGGGTGTGTGTGTGAGGGGAGTGGGTGTGTGTGTGTGAGGGGAGTGGGGGTGTGTGTGTGAGGGGAGTGGGTGTGTGTGTGTGAGGGGAGTGGGGGTGTGTGTGTGTGAGGGGAGTGGGGGTGTGTGTGTGTGAGGGGAGTGGGTGTGTGTGTGTGTGAGGGGAGTGGGTGTGTGTGT